>NW_025936630.1:0-53782 GCF_000764305.2 Hyalella azteca | reverse complement strand
AGGACTAAGTTGTTCATAACTAGTCCTGTTTATTTCGATATAATGTTAGGTCTTGTTTAGGTTTTATGTCTGTCTTTGAATTTTGACTTTTAAAGTGATTTTATTCATTTTTAGTTTAGTCGAACTGATGATGGAGCTGGACTCCGAAACGTTTTCAATATCGATATGGTGAATTTTCTTGGCGTTTTCTTTGCTTTTAAATTCCTTGTGAACTCTGTTCAAAACTTTAGCACGTATTCACGACATGATCAAAACTTCAACACATTCACGACATAATCAAAACTTCAACACATTCACAACATATTCAAAACTTCAACACATTCACGACACATTCAAAACTTCGACCCGTATTTACTTTTGCACAACAATGAAAATTCCTGCTCCAAGAACATGGCAGTTGACGTTTGTTTTCTCAACATTTGGCAAGCAAAGCAAGCACTGGCTGCGTGGGTGGCGTTCCTGACCAAACATCAACTGCGTCAAACCAAACGAAATTTAACGCATGGGCTATGTTACATCGATTTTGTAATGGGGAGCATCAAATTCGTTATGTGCTGCACCGCACCTGTAATGGGGAGCATAAAGTTCGCAATGGGATGCAGCGAACCCGCAATGGGATGCAGCGAACCCGCAATGGGATGCAGCGAGCCCGTAATGGGATGCAGCGAGCCCGTAATGGGATGCAGCGAGCCCGCAATGGGATGCAGCGAGCCCGTAATGGGATGCAGCGAGCCCGTAATGGGATGCAGCGAGCCCGTAATGGGATGCAGCGAGCCCGTAATGGGATGCAGCGAGCCCGTAATGGGATGCAGCGAGCCCGTAATGGGATGCAGCGAGCCCGTAATGGGATGCAGCGAGCCCGTAATGGGATGCAGCGAGCCCGTAATGGGATGCAGCGAGCCCGTAATGGGATGCAGCGAGCCCGTAATGGGATGCAGCGAGCCCGTAATGGGATGCAGCGAGCCCGTAATGGGATGCAGCGAGCCCGTAATGGGATGCAGCGAGCCCGTAATGGGATGCAGCGAGCCCGTAATGGGATGCAGCGAGCCCGTAATGGGATGCAGCGAGCCCGTAATGGGATGCAGCGAGCCCGTAATGGGATGCAGCGAGCCCGTAATGGGATGCAGCGAGCCCGTAATGGGATGCAGCGAGCCCGTAATGGGATGCAGCGAGCCCGTAATGGGATGCAGCGAGCCCGTAATGGGATGCAGCGAGCCCGTAATGGGATGCAGCGAGCCCGTAATGGGATGCAGCGAGCCCGTAATGGGATGCAGCGAGCCCGTAATGGGATGCAGCGAGCCCGTAATGGGATGCAGCGAGCCCGTAATGGGATGCAGCGAGCCCGTAATGGGATGCAGCGAGCCCGTAATGGGATGCAGCGAGCCCGTAATGGGATGCAGCGAGCCCGTAATGGGATGCAGCGAGCCCGTAATGGGATGCAGCGAGCCCGTAATGGGATGCAGCGAGCCCGTAATGGGATGCAGCGAGCCCGTAATGGGATGCAGCGAGCCCGTAATGGGATGCAGCGAGCCCGTAATGGGATGCAGCGAGCCCGTAATGGGATGCAGCGAGCCCGTAATGGGATGCAGCGAGCCCGTAATGGGATGCAGCGAGCCCGTAATGGGATGCAGCGAGCCCGTAATGGGATGCAGCGAGCCCGTAATGGGATGCAGCGAGCCCGTAATGGGATGCAGCGAGCCCGTAATGGGATGCAGCGAGCCCGCAANGTGTCTGATTGTGATTTCAGAGTTCTAGCTTACACGACCGGTGTTACTGACCTACGGATTTTAGAATCCCTGTACATTTTTAAACAGAAACCTGGTTTAAATGCAGCCTTCAGCTCCTATCCCCTTGAAATTGTAAATAGATAGGCCTGTCTCCTTATGTGTATTTGTTTTTGTTTTGTCAATTTATGTTTTTATCTTCGATGTGAATTTAGTTTTCTAATTGATTCTTATTTTCTTATAGGTTTTGAACTTTTGAACTGACGATGGAGCTTGACTCCGAAACGTTTTCATTCTTAAGAAGTGGTTAATATTCTGGCTGTTTTCTTTGCTTTTAAATTCCTGGTGAACATAATGTCTTCAAGGAAGAAAAGCCAGCAACATGGGAAGGTAAATTTTGCTTCAATATTTGTAAACAACGTCCATTGAAGATGCAAGACCTCAACTCTGTATTCGTCCAGGGGAACGCATTGCACTCACTTCCTAAATTAACTTCAACAGACGCACGTTTGCATTCAAAGAAGATCAAGGTAGAGTCTGCCAGCGCAAAGAACTAAGATGATCCAAACTTTAAGATTTTTTTCAAGCCGTCGTGATCTGTAACGTAATCTTGCCCGGCCCAAAATTGCAAAAAAAATGCGCAAAAAAATCAAAAGAAACTTCGAGCCGGCGCAGAGTCTGATATGCGCTGAAGAAAAAAGCTCAGACTGCTATTAAAGACCATGACAAGTCACGCTAAAATCCGTCACACCGTTAGTGGTGCGTGGATGATCTCGTGGGTCATCACTAACCTTTATAACACTGTTTATCAAGAAATATTCATTATCGATATCAATAGTTCCCTTCAATTATATACTCGTAGTCTCGTACATCGGTTAGTGTCATATTATAGTTAGCTTCAGTGATTGTCACATAGCCTTTAAATTAGCCAGCGCTAAGCTCTACACTAAGACTGCACTCTCCTCTAAACGCAGCTCGCAGCTCTCAAGTTAATGCAGATTTAGTTTAGTCTCTTTAGCTTAGCATTGTTTATTTCTGCTCATTTCAGATCTTGATGCAAGCGGGGCAACATTGTTGGTCCAGGCATCATTGCCTATGTGGAAAAACATTGAATCCGTAATTATAAAATAAATAAGAAGCTTGTTTAAAATTTTATAATATAAAAACGAAGGATATACTCGCTTTCATTTAAAATTTGGTGAAAATCGTAGTGCCTAGAAAAATGAACCGACAAAAAAGAAGCGGAGAATTTGGTTCACTTTGCACCATAAATGATTGTGTTACCACAATCGCGCGCGTGTTGTCGAATGGAAGATAATTTTGCCGTCTGTGAAAAGTTGACATTTTGAAAAGAATGTTCAACGATTCAAATACCTGAAATACCCTGGGTACAAACAATGCATATAATGATCGTAACTTTTATGATTCAGAATATTTTTAAATGCACATCCCAAAAACGAGATTAGTGTACGAGTATTATTTTAGGTTTTTTCGACATTGAAATCCGGCTTACCGTAGTAAAGAAGTAAAAAAACTTATGTTTCGAGCCCAAAAAAAAATGGAGGCGCCTCAGTCCACCGAAGTAACCAGGCGTATTTTTTCACTTCGTTCTGCATAATTTATTGTAGGTGATCCCCAGGCGTATTTTTTCACTTCGTTCTGCATAATTTATTGTAGGTGATCCAATGTCCCGGCAGTCGTTCCCTTCCTCCCTAGCGTTGCCACGGCAAAATGAGGCATGCATGAGGTGAAGCTTTCTGTGTCCAACCTAACAAAAACAAATGTGAACTACCGCGCTGCCGACCATCGGCCGCCCAACATCCACCAAGAACTGGCAACGGCAGACTCCGACTTCACTCATCGTGAAATGCAAGTTGCGAAGAGGATGTGAATCTAAAAAAAATATATCCTATGGAACTTTGAAAATTGATGGTAGAATGACTTTTTTACGTTGAACTATTTGTAATAATGAAGAGGTCATTCCCATGTCTTATGGTGACTAAGTTCAATGCTGATCGAATCGGGATTATGTAACGAGTCGTTCTACTCGTAAAAATTGGCATGCTCAGAATCACTGTTCCTTGACCTCAGAAATATTCAGACAAATGTGAAGTAGCTTCAGGTCTCTCATATTACACGGTCGTCAGAACGATTAACGACAATTAGCATTTCGGAAGCTGCAAAGCTCGTTAATCAAGGAATGGATTCCTAAAGCTTCAAATGAATTCCCCAATAGACAATCCTCTAATGCACTGATTAGGAGGACTGCCAGGAGTCTCAAGACACGCTTAGTAGAGTCGCACTCGCTCAGTTCATCGAGACTAAAGCGAGTCGTGCGTTGGACCAACACCAACCACGCTGGAATTTTAAGGAGAACAAATAGCAAACTTGTGCTTAGCCTAAAGAAACTATGTACTTTTCTAGTCTGGTCACGTAGAATTATTTGAAGCTTTTATTTAATGAGGAAAATTGCTGTTTCAAGAAGATGAAAGACAAGAATCCAAAATTCTTACTTGATCAAAGGCGAATAGAAATCTCTGGCAGTTTACAGCAAAAGAAGAAGAATCAAATTTTTCAATATATTAATTTAATTTCCATAAGTCTTCAGGGTAGTAGGGTTTATTAATACTTACACAAAAAATTATATTCACGACCAGAAAAATATAATTTGCTGGAGCAAGTGACAAAATTGCAGCTACTAGCCCCAAGACGCACGGATCGCTTTACCAACTCGATAGAAATAGAGTATGTCAAACGCGAACAGTGTATTGGCTCGCTGCAATGCTAATAGGATAAGTCAATACGACCAACCTAGTACTGCGATGCTACAGGGGATTAACACAGCTCGTGGGAGAATATATCTTCGGAATTAGACAAAACGGATTAGGTTAGCACGTGCGATCAGCGGCCATCACAGTGCTTCCCGTTGACGTGAGCGAATTGTTGCCACGACTTATAGCGTTCATGACACTTAAGTCGCCGGTCGCCACACAGTTTTAAGTGCATTGTGTACATACTATATACCTCGCCGTTCGTCACAAAAAACCTTATAAGGCTTGTCATAACTACGATTTGTAAGGCTAAAACACAAGATAACTATGAAGCAGTTTCGATTGCGCTGGAAAGATATCCATCGTTTCTTTTCAGCAAGATGGATACATTTGCTGGTCACCATCCAGCAGCGACTGCTTTCAGCCTTTCAACTAAAAACCCCATAATACTGGTCAGAGTTACGGTTTGTAAGGTTCGATAATTACGATTTCTAGGGTTAGATTATCACATAATAACTAAAAAGCTTTTACAATCGCACTGTAAAGTTGAGGCGGTATTATTGCAGATTAACTACATCCAAAAAAAAGGGTGTTTTTTTTTGAATTATATGTTTTTTGGGGTGTAGATTACGAATCTGAAATCCATTTTTGGCGGTCGGCATCGGAAAACCGATTTTTTTCCGACCCAAAAATCGTAAAAAATCGGTTTTCCGATGCCGACCGCCAAAAATGGATTTCAGATTCGTAATCTACACCCCAAAAAACATATAATTAAAAAAAACACCCTTTTTTTGGATGTAGTTAATCTGCAATAATACCGTTGAGGCTCAGTTATGTCTATTTTCTTATGTGTACAATATATATTATATATATTGAAGGCTGGCGACATGTTGGTGGAACTCCGATAGCAATTTGCTGGCGCAAATGAAGTCAATTTGCCATCACAAAAATTATTGGATATTGGGAGAATAATTAAGAAATTAATAAGTATTTGCAAATGTTAGAAGGTACTGGCTAGACTAGCATGCGTGTAATTAAATATCAGTAAAGATTAGACATTCGGTGTCTACCACCGTACCGTAATACGGTAGCAGATATTTAACTCAAAGTTTTTAACAATTGTTAATTAGTCATTTACGGGCGTTAAGTGCCCTATAACAACTCTACATTACTTTAGTGATTAAAACAACTCAATATAAAATGGTAACATTTACCGGTTGTTGAAAAGATTCAAATAAACCATGTACGCCGTCCGTTAGCGAGGACTCTTGTCAGAGCCGAGACCTCGTAGCCACCGTCCACCTTCTCCCACGTTTCGTGTGCGACTGACGGAATTCACGGAAAGTCTAGGACCATTTTTAGAAATACTGGAAACTGCAAATAGATTCATCGTCCTTGTTAACAGGTAATTTAAGCCTTCCCAGTCTTTTTTGAGGACACCAATATTACCGGGGTCCCATCCAATTATGTTTGTGAGGTTAAATTGCATGTCTTGAGACGAGATGGTTCATAATTGTTCTTCTGGTAGAATCTACTATGTTTCCATCCGTCCACATACGCCAGTGGTTCCCAAAGTGGGCGATATCGCCCCCCTAGGGGCGGTGTAAAGATTTTGGGGGGCGGTATGGAAGAAGAGGGCTTTAGGGGGGCGATAGGGGGGCAGTAGTCCGAAGTCAATGTCAGAAGTTCGAACGCTTGTTTGACGATTTGTACACAACACGTGCAGCACATGACTCCCGCGATGGTTTTTTTCACCCAGATCTGTTTTTAACCTCTCCTGGTTTACGTCTCGGACAAATTAACGGCCGGACTCGCGGCCGGTCTCACGGCCAATTTCCAGATTCAATAATCAAGGAATATCTCTCAAACTGATGAACTTAACTCGATGAAACTTGGTACACGTATTCATTAGGACCTTACAATAATGTTTTGCTCGTGGAAATTGTTTGAATTTTGCCATCGTTTGTTTTTGCCATAGTTATATGGCAATATGGGCATAAATTCACAATGATCAAGTAATTTCTTCTAAACTACTGAACAGATTCGAACGAAATTTTGAATTTACAGTACTAACTACCAAACAGTAAATTTCGATTTTATCGAAAAATCGAAAAAAAATTCGATTGCGCCTTCGTTCGCGAGTTTTTTTTTTTTTTCATTTCACCTTCATTCGTGATTCAAACACCAATACGTGCTTAAATTCGCAGTAATCAAGAAACTTTTTTCAGACTACTGAACAGATTTGAACGAAACTTATTATTTAAATACCTAACCTCAGCAACGGTGATAGTCACCATTTTTTCGTTTTGCCTTCGTTTGCGAGTTATCCGGCTATACGTATAAGGCTCTTGGTTAAACCGGCCGGAAGAAAAGCCGGTCATTCCTCCTATATCTGTATAACTCGCGAACGAAAGCAAAATAGAAAAATTGTCACGAGCTAAACATCACCGTTGATAGGTTAGGTATTTATATACAAAGTTTCGTTGAAATCTGTTCTGTACTTTAGAAGAAATTTCTTTATCACCGCGACTTTAAGTGATAAATTACCCGGCGATACGGGCCTAATATAAGGAAGTGTGAAATCAAGAATGACGGTGAAATGAAAAAAAATCGCAAATTAAGGTAAAATCGAATAAATTTTTATCAGCTTAAAAATCACCGTTTGGTAGTTAGGAATGTGTATTCAAAATTTCGTTCAAATCTGTTCAATATTTTGGAAGAAATTCTTTTATCAATGCGAATTTCGGCCTGTTTTGCAATATACGCGTAACTCGCCAATGAAAGCGAAATCTAAAAAAATTTACTAGCCATTCATCACCATTAAGTTTTGATGAATACGTGTTCCAAGTTTCATAGATCTGCGTTCATTAGTTTGCGAAATATTACTTGATAATTGAATTGGAGATTGGTCGTGAGACCGACCACAAGTCCGGCCGTAAATTCGCCCGCGACGTCCTTAATTGGTTTCTATAGTGCTGAAAAAGTTAAAACAGCTGAAAAACATATTGGTTCACTAAATGGGGTTCTATTTGTGAAATACACATTTGTGTTTAACCTTTATCTTTTAAAATTGCAGCGTACTAAATTTCAAGAAGGAGGCGTATGTTTTTATATGTGTCTGTGGGGGGCGCTAGAAATTCACTAGGGAGCCAAAGGGGGCGCCAGCCTGAAAAAGTTTGGGAACCACTGACATACGCTGTATGGTGATCGCATTAACATTTTCACCAATGCATTGCATGCGAACCATAATACCGCAAATAACAGAACTAAATTCTCAAAATGTATGATGGGACTCGCAAATATGTCCTAGGAGCACAGATTAGTGTAGAATTTTGTTTTCAACAATCGTTCCGTGGCACGGCAGCGTGTGTTGACCAGTTAGATTGAATGGTAATAAATAAGAAATTGATTCTAATAAGAAAGAAATGGATTTTAATTACTCTGCTTTGAAATTTTGTTATATACAACTTTTTTAAAATTAATTTGTTTGAACAATTCACTAAAAAAGCATTGAACTATTGCTCAAACTGATGGCTTTTTTGCACAGGCTGTCAGGTGAAACCATCTCGTAGTCTGATGCCAACTTAAAAATGCGATTATTCGCGTGTAATTTTATGTTAAAGAATGATTTTTTGCCTTCACTGGAATTATTCACTAGCATCTACTCTAGATCGCTCGCCTGCACTAGCATTCTGCACTATTCTGTTCGCCCACACTTGCATTCTCGTCTGCAGCTGCAGACGAGCCTTCCTCGCCTGTGCCCCCTTCCTCGCCTGTGCCCCCTTCCTCGCCTGTGCCCCCTTCCTCGCCTGTGCCCCCTTCCTCGCCTGCTCCCCGACAATCGCGCTGCTCGCCGCAAGTTGCAACAGTTCTTGGCCGCGTGAATGCCCCGCCTGGCCTGGATCTGACTGCGTTTTAATTGCGTTGGCAATTCAATTTATAAGTAATGCTGAGCGGGTTTCCTGAACTCTGTGAAAAGAACTTTATTACGAAAGTTTTGCAAGATGCAATATTTATTTAACACTTAATTACAGGACGATTTCTTATCGTGCTTTTTAGCGCATTTCTCATTATGAAAAAATGCACTATTGTGCTCGCCATGTCCGTCTGTCTGTCCGTCCGTGACTTCATGTTTTCGTCGGCGAGAAAATGCGCTCCCTGTCACTCACTGCATGCAGTGAGTACTGAGTTATATATATTTGTTTAAATTTCACGCTCCCAGCATGCTGAAAAATAGTCTCACAGGTTTTGATTGTATATAAAGCAATAAGGAAAACTCTACATTATGGCTCGACACTGCAAATTTTCAACAACTTTACATAAGACCGTTATTATATCATGAAGTTAACCTGAGCAATCAGCACTGTCTGCAACACAAAATCAAGCTTCTATTGAAATACATATCAGAATCCACCAGAACATTCGTCACCTTCCAGCAAAAAATTATGCGTTTGATATTTTTTAATCTCGCAGAAGTTTCCTTCTTAATATCGAGAGTAAAATAGGGGAACAGTTTAAGAGTTTTCGTTGGAACTATGATTAGCATTCTTCACTATAGAATTACATGGAAGTTGATTATTGAAGCATTTTCAACCTTCTAAGCTGACTCGATATAACGTACGGTTAACTTAAATTTGATGTAACTGCGATCAACATACCTGACCAAAAATACGTTCAAGTTGATTATGGAAGCACTTTAAATTCCTAACCAAAAATACCTTCAAGTAGATTCTAGAAGCACTTTAAATTCCTGACCAAAAATACTTTCATCTAAATTATGTAAACACTTTAAATTCCTGACCAAAAATAAGTTCATGTTGATTATTGAAGCACTTTAAACCTGGTAAGCTGGCCAGATATTTCGTAACCCCGAAGTGGAGGTTTAAAGTCGATTTATGGACCGCAGGCAGCATGTCGAGATGCTTTCTTATTCTCTTCAGCAGACGTTCATTGTCTCAAGACTCCTCATGAAAAGTTTAATGGATATTGCGTCGCTCAAATGCGCCTCTAAAAGATTGATATGAAATCCAGTCACTTGCTATGCGATCATGACTCGGTAACGTTGAAGAGGATTCGATGCACTCAATACTTATTACCAAACAGGTGTTCTTCACTTTATTATAATCAATTAAAGCGCAAAGTTTACACGCTTTTTCGACGACTGTTCTAAATATCTTGCGCAATTAAACTTCAATGTGAACTCATTTACTGTTTATTTATCAATTATAATTTTGCATCAATGCAAAATTCCATGATGAATGTTAAATCTTAATTTTCATTTATTGACGTTTTACCTTACAAACTTACGTTTTTTATGATTTTATGTGCATTTCCTCCAAATCGATGTATCACGGGACAGGAAAGAAGTTTAGTTTGACGGTTATTCGTGACTGGTCGGCTGACGGGGAAATTAAACTGTAATTATTAATATATTGAAGCCTGACCAACTATTTGAATATTAGGGAGCTCGACCATTAATAAGAATATTAGGGAGCATGCCTGGTACTTAGGTTGTATTTGTACTAGTATTAATATGCGTTTAAGCATCTGATATCCTGAACTCGACGAACCAATACTTTCCTTCATAAGAACAATGTAATTATCTAGATTCTAGAGTAAAGGCAGTAATGAAAGTAGGTGCTTCGTAGTTTATTTAAACAATTATCAAAATACCTAAATAGTCTAACAGCATTGTAAATCTCATACGTGCGCAGCGAATCTAATTAGATAAAAGTTACCTATGAAATCGGTGCGAGGTCTCAAGAAAGTTAATGTACACCTGAAAATGCAGGTGCGGTATCTTCAAATTTTGGGAACAAAATTAAGTATAAGCGAAACCATTGTACGGAAACTTTAAAATAAGATAATGTTACTTAGGGCGAATTTTTCGAGTGGTTTGCGATCGACGATTGACTAACGAAGTCTTGTAAGGTATCGAAATAGATTAGAGAAATTTTGGAAATATAGATTTTATCTTCTATACTCAACAGCGTAGAAGAGAAAAACCCTCATTGGGAAGTCGGGTTTTGATCCGCACAGCAACGGACGACGGAACTCAAATAATGAATGTTAACTTGGTGGCGCTGTGACGTCATCACGGTTAACTTGGTGGCGCTGTGACGTCATCACGGTTAACTTGGTGGCGCTGTGACGTCATCACGGTTATGTTGTTGCAGCAGCACCAACGCTGCAGGGGTTGCATGTTGTTGCAGCAGCACCAACGCTGCAGGGGTTGCATGTTGTTGCAGCAGCACCACCATATGATGGGTTAAACTAGCGGAATGTTTGGAAGATAATAGAACCTCATGCAGGCAAGATAATACGACATGGCGACATGAAAACATCAAGTCATTATGTTTGGGTAATGCATAAATCGAGTAATCATGTTCAGGTAATCCTGACCAAGTAATAATGTTTCAAGACACGCAACCTCAGTAACAGAGCATTATTGTGCATTAGAAAATTACTATTAAGGTTACAAACCTGAGATCCATGACACAAAATAAATTTCGTTACGCGAGACGTTTAACCCATAGTAAAAAAGTTATTCCGGAGGCGCAAATGCGATACAATAAATACAAGTTTCGAAACAACTTCATCATTATTAGAGTAATGAGAAGATTCAAGATACAGATTCAAGTGGTATTGATTGTGTTTTATTAGATACAGATTCCCACAAGACTGGTTAACTGACTCAATAGAGTATTTATAACAGAGAACAAGTTCATGCAAAGAAAATTAAGAGAATTTTTGGGTTAGAAAGAGGTTAGAATACTCCGCGCTACATCAGGTAAGTAAAAAGTTTAGAATCCCGCATCTTGATTGCTATCGCAAAGTGATCAAGTTAATTTTAGACGAAACAACCATTTATTACTTTATTTATTTATTCTTATATATTATCTCAATGGCGGTTGACTGCCATTAAAATAATTTAACGTGTAATTTTGACGCGTTTTTGTGCAAATTTTTAAATTAAATTTGTGTTGCCCTCGACTTGAAGTTCCTATGACATTGCGTTAAGGAAACCGAATTTGCCCTCGGTATGTTTGAACTACAAAGGCTGGAAAACTCTAGAACTTGTAACAAAAAATAAATAATAAAAATTAAATTAACAAGTACAACAAAGTTCTTAGAAAATGTGTTGAAAATACAATGGAACAAAAAACATTAAAAATGAGAGCAAGACTAGCAACGGGCTCAAGAAATTTCCTGTTAAACTCCACAGCTGACAGCAAGTTCGTTCATAATTGGGTTAATTTCAATAATTTATTTGCCGATATTGCATGTAAAAACAACGAAATGCTATGATCACTTCATGAATAATTAAGTTTTAATAGTCAAAAAGGAGAGTCTCTTGACATCTTGAGTCTCAAATTTTTGTCTATGCATGTCAAGAACATTATTAGGGCCAATTTCTTCTTTTCCGCCTGAAGGTTTAAATAATTTCAACGTAGAAGGCTTTTACTTCAGTAGAGGAGAGGCTCATTTGACGACAGGCTTGGCTGTCTTGAGGCTGGCTTTGCCGTAGACTGCATCCAGCGTCAGCCCTGCACATACAAAATCAACATTTTATACGTTTTCGATTTTGTATAAAATCTAAATAAAAAACTTCATAAAAATATTCAATAGTCATGTCGCAATGGTCCAAAATTAATATGCATTACCTAAATAAAAGTGTACAATCTAAATATAAATCTGAAAACAATCACGTACATAAAACATTAAATATAAATCAATAATTCACATCTCTCCCGCAACACTGACCAGCGGAAACCACGGCAGTGCGGACCCTCTGGCGCATGGTGAGCGCTTTGCAAATTATAATACACATAAATTAAAAAATATATATATCAATTATGATATGTTTGGTTAAAAAGGATGCCAGTTTTATAAATAACTTCTTTTGAGAACTTCAACTCAAAAGAAGTTCTTAATAAAACTGGCATCATTTTTAACCAAACATGTCTAAATGAAGGGCTCTACCCTAAACATACAATAATGACATGTATAAATAGAATTATATTAGTCATAAATCAAGAATCCCACCCGACTGACCAGCACAGACGACAGCAGTGCCGACCCTTTGGGGCATGGTGAGCGCGTTGCGAATTATAATACATATAAATATGTATACTATAGATATATATATAAATTATGATATGTATAAATAGAATTATTTTAGTCATAACTCAAGAATTCCTCCCGACTGACCAGCAAAGACGACAGCAGTGCCGACCCACTGGCGTATGGTGAGCGCGTTACCGAAGATCAGGACGCTGCCGAGTACAGTGAAGAACTTGCGTGTCGTGGTCGTGATGCTGCAAGGCAAGGGCCCGAAGTCGCTCACCATCAGGAATATGAAGAACTGTCAACAATCAACATTAAATTTGTACAAATATACGGGAATGTGAAGAACTGCTTAACATCAACAACATATTATACAATCTACGCGAATATAGAGACTGCAAACCATCACTCATTTTGTAATCAACGCCATAATATACAATCTACGAAACATGAAGAAATGGAAACAATCATTCATCAACTGATTTTACAGTCCATGAAACATGAAGAACGGCAAAACGTCAACAACAGATTTTATATTATAATCTATAGTAGGTGGATCCCGTGACTAAACGAAAATTTTTTCTTCTCAACATCAGATATAGGTTAAAACAACTGTTTTCCTGAATAAATGATGATATAATATTACCTGTCCCAGAGCGCTGCAGACGCTGAACACAAGCATGTTGTAGAGCACAAACGGGAAGCGCTGAACAAACGCCCAAAATGCAAAAATTTCCCCAGTCACAAGCAAGGCTGAAAAATTAAGCAGAAAAAACATTGTTATTAAATTTTTCCCTGTAAAGTATTATTTCAGCATTAAAATTGATTTACAAGTTGAAAACGAAGAAAATTTTGGACGAATAGGTAGGTAGATAATTTGGGATTATAAATATCAGTTTAATATGCGTATATATTCAAAAAAATAATATATAGGGTAAATTAGATACTTTATTTAGAAATATAAATATTTATGATTATAGATATTAGAAAAAGCAAAGCAACAATGAAGGCGATTTTTTTGCTTTTCAAGTGGAACATGATGGGAAATTAAATGTAATTTTTTTCGTCAAAAAATGGAAGATTTCATAATAAATAATTAGCATAAAAAAAGATTAAATTTTCATTCGAATTGTTCAAGTGGAGTTTATCTCCATAAGATAAAACTCAATTAAACATTTCCAAAATTTCATTGGGTAAAAGTTACCAATAGCAATGATAGCCAATGCATGAGAACTTTTGGTAAATACTAAAGGCGAGGTAACCAATACATGATTACTGCTGCCACATACCAAAGGCAACATAGCCAATAGACCAGGCGTTCATGTTGAGCATCATGTAGCCAGACTTGGTCTTGTGCTCTGATATCATGCGTTCCTGAACAGCTCCCGTCAGACCGTCCATTATGAGGGACAGGAGCTGCAAAATACAAAGACACTTGAACATTTTTAAGAAGCAACATCAACACAGCTTCATTCAAAACATACCGGTATATCATAAGTCAGAACTGAGAAGAAGACAAGCAACAAAAATCTCATCTCTAAGCCAAATTTAGAACAGCAAATTTAATTTCATCTGGAATTAAGTATCATCTGTAATCAAATCTCATCTGGAATTAAATCACATCTGTAAATTAAATCTCATCTGTTATTAAATGTCATCTGTAAATTAAATCCCATTTGTATGAAAACTTATGAGAAGACAAAGAAAATCTCATCTCTAAGCCACACACTCACCAGCAGCAGCTCTCCCAGACCAGGACCCGAAACTTCAGCAGCAGCAGCAGTGGTCGCCTGCTGGTCCTTGTATATGAACAGCACCACGCCTAAAAGCATCAGGAAATTTATTAATACATTATTATACATCGTCCAACAATGATAGAAAAGGCAACAGCAGTACATAATTAGCCATCAAAATCTACAACAGAATCCAAGTCATTAAGAATATAATATCATTGAACACAATCAAATAATTTCAATACTGTAGTCTGACATTATGAAAGGTCTCTTCAAAAGACAGATCGACAAATTTGGACAAAATTCAACTGCAAATTTTTCCAGCAGAGAAGTTCCATTCCAGATAAGCTTGCACGTTTCATTTTTCTCATTTTTCATGATTACCCATTACTATGAGGCCGATGAAAAGATATTTCTTGAGGCTGTATACTTTGCGCCCAATGATGACACCCATGATCATTACAGGGATTGGTTTGCAAGATTTCCCCACCACCTGCCAAAAATTCATTTTTTTTAGAGGAGAAATCATTAATACTATTACATCATTACATATTATTATTACACAACAGCAATGCCACAAATATACAATAGAAATGGCATCAGATGAAAAATGAAGAAAGGAAACTATTATGGGAATATTTGTTGGAAGGTTTTGAAGGAAGTTTTTTGTATGAAACAAATTACATTTTGATTAAATAATAAGACTAGCATAGAACACATTTTGTTTAAAACAGTATTTCAACACAAGTGGCATTAAATTTTACCAAACGAAAACATATATTTAATATTATGCTACAAATAATTTTGAAAGTAGTAGTAAGTAGCAAAAAAGTAAATTAGCACATAAGCTGTCATACTACGAGCAGAGAACTGTTCATGAAGGATTTAAATGAATGTTCAGAACACATTACAAGTTCAGAAAATAAATTTTAGACAATTTGTTGCTGTAAATAATAGAAAATTGAGCTAGATAATTGTACACTATGTACCTGCGTGGGGTAGGGCACCCACTGGAGAGCCATATTTGATGACACCATTGCCAGGAGGTAGGTGAGGGCAGACGTAGCATAGTAGCTTCTCTTTGTTGTATCTTCTCCCTGCTGCAAGACAAACTGCAACACTGCAAAAAGAATATTATGAAGTTGAGGTATCAGTACTTTGCCCAATTATATAAATAATATTCACTTCAGTCTTATTTTAATGCAGTGTTTGCAGCTGAAAAACATAACCTAGTAATATCAGAAAATAACACAATCATGTACAGCCAGTACAGGGAATTCTGGCAGCAGGACAATATCTAAATTACATAGCCATTTCAAAGCATCATCTTGACTCATAAATAGATTCAACTTAAAATATTATCTATTACAAGAATGGGTTAAATGCATTAATTCAACTGATATAGAGGTTGTTATTGCTGCAAATTAAATATACACAATAAGTATACAAAAGTTAGCAGCACTTAATAATAGAGCATTCATTATTTCACGCCCAATGTGGGAACTTACTCATCTTGGCGTAGAATGCATTAACAATGCACTGAAAGAACACCAGTGCAAGTGAGTAGATGAATTTCTCTTTGTTTTCCCCATACTGTGTGCGTGTTCTGAAATGATAAAAGATATATAATTAATCTCACCTAATCAAATTAACATTCAGAATAATATTCCAAATTTGTCGGTCCTTTTTCCAAGTTTGGTTTATTCAGCAGTGTGCAGTGATTTAGACTCATCTTCCTATCTGGCATTTCATTTGCAATAATAAAGCTGGATTTTTAGAACATTTTTTTTAACTTTAATTTTTAAATTAGATTAAGCAAAGTGAATCATGTCACAAATTTAATTAAAAAATTTTTGGTAAAATATACTTTTTAGTTAAGTACATTTTAGACATTCTGCCATAATTTACTGCAATTTTTAGAAATTGCAAGTAAAATGTTTTATAGGTGATTTTTGAAAAACATTGACCAAATATTTGCCATCTTTCTCAATTTCCTGTAGAAAAATTACTCAAGGCTGCAAACAAAGGCCATAAATATCTTTCTATCTACAAATTACATTCCCAATAAATTACCTCCTAATAGCTCCAATCTAATTATTGATAAAAGTTCACAATCACTTTGAATCAGTATCAGGCTGCACTCTGCAATAGTCTGCAGGAGTCTAAATTAATAGAAATTTGTCACATTGGCATTGGGTAGAAAAATTCCAATCTAGTGCTAATCATGGGAAATTCCAATCCTGTGAATGAATGCCATTTATTTGACAATTAATCTTAGACCTTAGTAAGGTTTTTAAAATGTGAATATTATTAGTGTTTTTATTAGAGAATTTAAATTTTTGTCAAGATAAATCATTTTTATGAGCGTATAAAAACTTGAATAATGTAAAAGCTTGAGTGATGTTGACAAAATATTTGTTGTTCACCTGAAAAGATATTAAAAAGTTTACAAATACTATATTATAAATCAACACAATGACAGAAAACTTACATTCTTTCTTGCAAAATACCATAGTAGAAGTATAGAATAAAAATGGCGGAGGCATAAAGAAGAAGCTTCAAGTTTCTGTTCATTTCTGTTAATTAAACAAAAGAAAAAAAGGGTATACAGGCACAAGCTCAATATTTCACGAGACTTGGTTTCACATGAGGAAGAAGTTTCGTGCCGTATGGCCAGCTGACAACTGTAAACAAACGTGTCCTTAATAGACGACTTGAATTTATCATCATCTATACCTAAATCTATGAGAACGTGGAGAGAAACGTTGACCAACAAATTTAACAAACGTTAATATTCATATGCATTTCCGACATAGAAATGAATATCGAAAACTACGTTCAAATGTTTTCTGTCATGCTCGTATGGATAAAAAATAATATATCTTAACGTGTCTCGTGTCCGTTTTGGAGAGTCTGCAACATTCCCCAAACTACTACTCAAATATTAACATAACGCCTCATATAAACATATTACAGACTTTCAGTGATGTTTAGAGTGGAGAAAGTTTCATATTCGAACTTCATTCGTAAGTTATACGTCTGTACGAGCAATTCTTTCAGAACAGTTTTCCGTAAAAAAAACTAGCGGCCTTGAAAACTGGTAATTATTACAACATTTCTTTTTCACTTCACTTCTTGTTGTTTGTTGTTTGTCTATCTGCAACAAATCTTATGATCGATATTTAACACACTTCTATCTGTCCCACCGATCTGAAATTTTGCACACTTGCGTAAAGTCAGAGACTATGCATCAATCAATTGACAGAATACAATTTTTTGAAAATTTACAAAATTTTTATATGTTAAAAAAATTTGAAAATTAATGTATTTTAATATTGAAAGTAACATTAGAAATTCATTGTACATTGTACACGTGTAATATCCAAGACACTGGATTCTTTAGAAGTGTTGTCTTTAAAAAGTAATTTTTAAACGCATGTTATTTTTATTCCATAGATCTGTTACTGCTAAAGAAGATCGAGCACCACAGAACAACACACATTTTACCAGAACAACACATCACTTTATTTATATTATTTAAAGGTTTATAAATAAATCTGAAATTAAATCGAAAGCTGCTAAGTGATTCTTTCGGTTTTCTAGGTTTTACGAAAATTCTGCACCGCTGTGCCGTGTCAATTGCAAACAAAGCCTAAACCGAACATTTCTAAAGCCAAAATTCTTTGATATATATTTAGTATTTTAGGAAACGTTCTAGGCTCCCTGACTTCTAGCCAGGAAAATGTCTGAGCCATTGACGGCGACAGGCCTATCCAGGCCTATTCTTCAAAGCCGAAGCTCCTATTATACTATTGAGAAGTCCGGTAGCTGTCTAGTCCCTCAACATGTTTTAGATTAGGTAAAAACAATTTATAAACCTCTTATAAAAATAATATAGGGTAACATGGGGCAGCGAGCCCCCTGCGGGTCATGGGCCCATAGCGGGTTTCTCGCTAAGTATTTCAGATATTGGCCCGTGTTCTCTACCGCCAGTCGAGAGTTTCACTGGGATGAAGAGTACGGATTTACGTTTTGCTAAGTTGTTGCGTTATTAAGTTATTTGTGAATAACTGTTTTAGTCCAGAAAAAATTTTTTTGCTGCTAAATAAAATATTTTTCGATTACTGTAGATGAAGCTTTTGAAATTAATGTGAATTATATTTTCAAAGTAATATTTATAGGGATAATTTTGAGATCAAGTTTAGACTATTAGTTTTTAAAATAAAATGTTGACACGATATAAGTTGAAATGATACCTAGTGGGGTAACGGGCTCACGCGTGTCACGGGGCAAAGCGCCCATGGTGAAGTCATGTCATCATTAGATTTGTCTCTATGACCTTTTCAAACTATGATTAGCTTTTTGAATCACAAATTACACTTCATATTGCATGATTTTTTTATTGGCCGCCTCAAGGCAGCAGGTTTAGTTTCTAAATATGCGTATTTATGACCCCTTATCGAGTGCAAAAAATTGATTTCAGCCAACACCAATGAGCCAAAGTTGATGAGTTTTTATGCATGGTGTTGGCTGAAATCACGATTAGGTACGAATTCTCTCCACATAATATCTGGATTATGGACGAAACTGGAACGAAGTTTTTTTCCTGATCAACTAAAAAATATTTTTTCTAGTCATGGATACATTTTTTCATGTTTAGGACGAATTTTTTATCGCAAAGATATATTTTTCAAGTCAAGGATATATATTTGTATGTCAATGAAATATTTTTCTTCACGTCAGTGCAAGATTTTTTAAGCCAAGAGTATATTTTTTTCAAGTTAAGTAGTATATGATTTTTTGAGTTGTTAATAAATGAGTGAATGTCATATTTTTTATTACATTTTCTTATTTTTAACTGTAAAGTGTTGTTTTTTTCATTTTTAAACAAAAAATATGCATTTGTGGTAAAGGGACCAAGTGTGGGCGCCTTGCCCCAAGCCCATGAGCCCGTTACCCCAGGGGTGGGGCAATGGGCCCATTTTGACACTTTTTACAAAATAGTGTTTCATTAAAAATTGAATAAACATATAGGCGTCTAATTCACATCATACATTCCTCATTAGTTGTACCTTTAAACAAAACAAAGAACCACCTCGTATCAATTAGAACTTCATCAAAAATTTAGTTTAAAAAAGGAGGGGGGGGGGAGCGCGCTGCCCCATGTTGCCCTACGTTTAAGAATTACTTTTTAAAGACAACACTTCTAAAGAATCTAGTGTTTCCAATGTTACAGATGTACAATGAATTTGTAATTTTATTTTCGAATATTAAACAAAAATAATTTTTAATTTTTTTAATACCTACATAAATTTTTTTCAAAATTATTTATTCCGTCAATTGATTCATGCATTGCCTCCAACTTCACACAAGTGTGCAAAATTTCATATCAATTGGACAGGTAAAAGTGTGTCAAATATCAATTATAAGATTTGTATCTGACAAAATTATTTTTTCAGGTTTTTTAATGTTGAAAACAAAAAATTTTTATTCGTAAAATTATTTATTTTGTCAATTAATTCATGCATTGTCTCCAACTTTACGCAAGTGTGCAAAATTTCAGATCGATAAGATAAGTAGAAGTGTGTTAAGTTTCGATTACAAGATTTGTAGCAGGCAGACAAACAGACAAGAAGTGAAGTTAAAGAGAAGTGTTGTAATAATAAACAAGAACATTACAGACTTGACAACAGGCCTTGCTCCACCTAGCGTGCACCGCTTATATACTATGCTACACTATACTCTGCAATTAGAGATAAAACCGCAATTTCCGTCGTAATCCTAAGACAAACTAAGCAATTTCCAGGGCAATCCTAAGCCAAGAATCAATAAACCAGAATTTGAAAGTAATTTATTATAGTTGCGTAGATAATTGGTTCCGATTAAGAGACCTTTTATTTGTAGTGCTTTGTTGCTGAGTGATAAAAATAGAGCTCATGAACAAGACCAAAAACTCGTTTAGCACCAACGCTCCTTCTTGTTGCTCAAGGCTGAGCCTGAAAACAGAGGCAGTCTGTCACATTTGATGGTCAGGTACAGACAGTCGCTCGTGCAAGTGTAGGGGCTTGGCACTTTCATCACAATCTTGGCTCAAGTGATAACATTAATTTTCCTAGCTTTCATTTAGGCGAGGGATTTTGATATGTTACGTTTTCACGTTGGGAATACAAACTAAATGCTTCAGAGAAGACCAAATTTGTGCATTCAGAATGTTTCATGCCAGAAACGGACAATGACGTTCTCATTAATACGCATTCCATCGGAATGAATAGCAGCTGGAAGTGCGCTGAACACAATTTTACTGAATGCTTTTAATCCATCAATTATAACATACAGACACAAAATAGGATGGGAGAAACTACCTTCAAATGAATTTTACAACACGGGTCGCACGTCGCTAGGTTGAGAAAGATGAAGTTTTTATAATAACAAGATAATTGTAAATGAAAGTAAGGCGATATTTATTCTGTCCAGCTCTAGGGAAAAGTTTATCACGTGTGTAAACTTCTCAATAAACAGGATTCTGAGGGAACTTCGAAGCCACGTACACCATACCGATGACAAATACTGCTGAAGGCTTGTGAGTATGAACAGTTGACTGTTATAGTTTGATTATAATGAATTTAGTTCGTTGTATTGAACGTCATGGTTTGAGTAAGGCGGATTGATACGATGAATAAAGTATGACGAATTATTTCACGCATCAAAGTAGCTATGAAAAACTTTTTTACGTAGTTAAACTTTGCTTTCAGTTACTTATTGCGGGGCGACGTGATCGGAAACTCTTTCCTTATCTAGAATATATCAGAATACTTCAGTAGTTGAATGCTTTAAAATGATGGATAAAATTATTTGTGTATGCTTTGGATGTTGATTAACATGTTGACATTTTAACTGGCTATTGAATGGGCCCAGCAGGGTGGGGCCTAGCAAGCGGTGGGGCAAGGGGGAGTTCTGGGGTCTGTCCTCGGACTACGACCCCGACTGGGGTCTGAGCGAGCGCCAGAAGAGGCTCAGGGACGACCTCATTGAGGTCTGCAGGCTCAAGATCAGACCTCATGCGGTGAGTAACACGTAACGCGTGAAATCAGACCTCGTGCGTGAGTAACGTGCAGTGAATAAAATCATATCAGACGTATGACAACGGTTCACATGAGATCGATCCTCAAGCTCACTGCGATCAGATATACAACAGTTCATATGAGATCGTCTCTCAGGTGGAATGCGATCAGATGTACAACAATTCACACGACATCGTCCCTCAGGCTTACTTAAACCAGACGTACGACGTCAGTTCACATGAGATCGTTCCTCAGATTCACTGCGATCAGACATACTACAACAGTTCACATGATTTCGTTCCTCAGGTGCACTGCGACCAGACGTACGACAACAGTTCACATGTGACCTTCCCCCAGGTTCACTGCGATCAGACGTACGAAAACAGTTCACATGAGACCGTCCCTCAATTTTTCACTGCGACCAGACGTACGATAATAGTTCACATGAGATCGTTCCTCAGGTGCACTGCACCCAGACGTACGACAACCGTTCACATGATATCGTTCCACAGGTGCACTGCGACCAGATGTACGACAACAGTTTATATGAGATCGTTCCTCAGGTTCACTGCGACCAGACGTACGACAACAGGTTATATGAGATCGTTCCTCAGGTTCACTGCGACCAGACGTACACCTTCCCCCGCGAGAGCCTGGACGCCCTCGCCTCCCTGGGGCTGCTGGGGCTCATCGTCCCCCAGAAGTTGGGGGGTCTGGGGGAGACCCACCAATGCGCTGCCATGATCACCGAGACCCTGGCAAGATACGGCTGCCCTTCTACGGCCATGGTCTACAGTAGGTCGAGTGTTACGGCTGCCCTTCTACGGCCATGGTCTACAGTAGGTCGAGTGTTACGGCTGCCCTTCTACGGCCATGGTCTACAGTAGGTCTAGTGTTACGGCTGCCCTTCTACGGTCATGGTCTACAGTAGGTCTAATGTTACGGCTGCCCTTTTACGGCCATGGTCTACAGTAGGTCTAGTGTTACGGCTGCCCTTCTATACGGCCATGGTCTACAGTAGGTCGAGTGTTACGGCTACCCTTCTACGCCCACGGTCTACAGTAGATAATGTCCGACACATCATTTTTTGAATTATATAGTAATTAGCAAATAAAAATTCATCACGTTACCTTTTCAATGCTTGTGTTAAATTTAATCTTTACTTGGTACCTCTACCGATTCAGAATAATATGCCAGCTGAATTTACATACAACCCCTTTAAGAAATCCCTAATGATTTTAATACTTTAATCATCAGACGTAATATAATCAATTAATTACTCCACACACATCAAATAAAGAGTTAATTCTTTAATGCACAGTCATGCACCTTACTGCGGTGGCTTTGCTGCTCATGCGACACCACAACAACGAGCGCATCACAGATCTGCTGACGAGGCTTGACAGCGACGCGCTGGTCGGGACTTTGTCGTACTCCGACCCTGCTACAGGTCAGGCGTGCACTCAGGGAAATAAACGAGAATATTGTAGGTTCTATTGATGCTAATTTTATTAATACTGAAGAACGTCAGTAGGTTGACGGCAAATGCTTAGGATTGACAATTTTGTAGTCGAGTTGAGGTGGATGTGATGATGTGATTATTTTGAAAGCCATTTCATCTCATGATATTTATACTAATTAAAATATTTTGCAGGTGGTCACTTTTGGTCGAGTGTTTCGTCCAAGTGTCGCTACGTGGACGACATTCACGTCAAGATTTTGAAGTACGGCTCCTGGGTGACGTCAGCGGGCTACGCTGACTGGTACGTCATTCATACGATCGCACCTGACTTCCGGAGGAACTACAGTCATACTTCGCTGTTCCTCGTCTATAAGGTACAATGCAATGTATTTTTTATTGCATAATAATTTATAATAAGCAGTTTATTGTGGGATGCAAAATAAAAAAAAAATCACACTCACTGCAGTGAGTGACAGAGAGCGCATTTTCTCGTCGACGAAAACGTGGTCACGGAGGGACGGACGGACAGACGGACGGACATGACGGGCACAATAGCGCCTTTTTTCCATAAATGAGAAAATGCGCAAAAAATATTTTCAAATGTAATTTCCTGCTTTACACGGCGTTCTGATAAGCATTCGTCAGCATCATCATAGAATCTTGTAAATTTTATTCAGAATTGGAGGAGAGTTTTAGAAATTTTCTCCAGATTTTTAAGTGCGAATTCCCCACACATAAATAAATTATATATATGAACCATAATAGAATAATGTACAATAATCTATATAATACATCAATTTTATTACATACTATACTAATGAACATCACAACTGAGGTTCTGAATATGGTGACTCAGGACGAGGTTCGGTCCAACACCGAAGACTGGCGAGCCCTCGGCATGCACGGCAACCACTCGGGGCCTCTCATCGTAGAGGGAACCTTCAGCACCGACCGCCTCATCGGCCAGCAGGGTGAAGGCCAGAAGGTTCCTTAATCAATTATTTAAATCTATTTCCTTTCATTAAATTAATTTGATACTTGATCTTCTATTTAAACTAAGGTTAACTTCCTTGAAATCCTTTGTTTCACGATGTTAATCATACAACTCGGAAAGTTTAAAGGCTTTATTATTCTAATAATTATTACTAGGATTTCTAGGTAATAATTAAAGAACATGACTATACTAACTCGGTAGGTATAAATATAAGATATAAAAATTATCGCAGCTATCGAGCGAGGCATCATTGACAAACTTCCAGCTGAACACCTCGGCGTGCTGGAGCGGCATCGCGCTCGCCTGCATCGACCTCACCAAGAAACACGTGACGCGCAAAGCCCACGCCGACATGGGCATGAGAGTTTGTGACTACCCCACCATACAGGTGGGTCTTGGGGGACTTGGGGGACTTGTGGGACTACCCCACCATACAGGTGGGTGTTGGGGGACTAGTGGGACTTGTGGGACTACCCCACCATACAGGTGGGTGTTGGGGACTAGTGGCACTCGTGGGACTACGCCACTATATAGAGGTATCAAACTCTCTCGTGGTAAACACTTCTCTTGGTAAACGCAAACGTTGTGTTGTCATGTTTTAATGACCCAGAATTCCTATTTCATTCATATAACATTCAGGCGTGCTACTCGAACGAGCCTAAGCTACATTTATATGACGGGTTAGTAATTTTTTTACACTAATCTGAAAATATTCTGATGTTGATCAGGACTACTTCGGGGAGGTGGTGAGCAGCACCAACGCTGTGCGGAGCATGTGCTTCCTGGTCGCCCAGGCCCTGGACAGCGCCACTGAAAATAATAACTGGGACAAGCACCGGGACTTGGACCACTTGCCCAGGTAGGGGATAGTTGCTGGGACAAGCACTGGGACTTGGACCATTTGCCCAGGTAGGGGATAGTTGCTGGGACAAGCACCGGGACTTGGACCATTTGCCCAGGTAGGGGATAGTTGCTGGGACAAGTACCGGGACGTGGACCACATGCCCAGGTAGGGGATAGTTGCTGGGACAAGCACCGGAACGTGGACCACTTGCCCAGGTAGGGGATAGTTGCTGGGAGTTAGGGAGGTGGAGACCGGCAACCGCTAACCTAGTAGATGAAGGCTACAGTGATATTTTTCCTCATGCAGATCGAAGCTTCTGCACTGGTTGTGGCAGCTAAAGTTCTGCGCCGCACGCAACGTTGGTGAAGTTTCCGACACGATGCTGCATGCGTGTGGCGGCAGCGGCTACAAGGTGAGGGTACAAGGCGTTCAGTTCAATTTAGGTCTTCAATAAAATTAAGGGCTTCAGCTCAGTTGAATTCAAGA
The DNA here is from genome assembly GCF_000764305.2 of Hyalella azteca. Lineage (NCBI taxonomy): Eukaryota > Metazoa > Arthropoda > Malacostraca > Amphipoda > Hyalellidae > Hyalella > Hyalella azteca. Next base: position 28,640 of record NW_025936630.1, on the reverse strand, counting down.
CTTCAATTTCAATTTATGCCTTCAGTTCTGTTCAATTTAAGACTTCACATTTCATGCCTTCAAATCAAGACTAACGCCGTCCCAGACCGACCTGGGACTGGAGCGTCTCCTGCGCGACGCCAAGGCGGGCTGGGTCATGGGACCTTCCAATGAAGTCCTGCGGCAGTACATCGGCAACTCCAGCCTCCTTGGCTTAGAAGCTATTGACTACTGGTATAGTATTCGTAATACCAGTGCTTTCATTCTGGTATAGTATCCGCAATACCAGCGCCTTAATACTGGAAGATAATGTCCGCTGTGGACAGGACCGTTTAATGCTAGAATAGTGTCCGCAATATACCATTGACTCAATACTGGTATAGCGAATCCTCCTCATCATTGTTTTTAAGAATATTGTAGGGATAATTTGACTATAAACTATGATAATTGAAATAAGTTTGCAATATCTTTCTATATTATAGCTGATTATTTTAAGCGCCATTATATTTGATGGGCATAGAACAGAATTGACAACTGTCTTGCTTCCACCAGTTAATTACGTTTGATTCGGCCATCGTTCTATGGTCAGCGTCAGTTGGCTAAAGATTTAACTGCATTCACGATCTCTTGTTTTGATAAAATTTATTTTACAATTTATAAAGAGGATGGATAAGAATATCTCGTGCCATTCTCTTCGCAATCAAATTCGTTGCATTGCAAATGAAACGATTTAACATTGATTAATTATCATTCTAATTTACGTAACTCGGCATCCCAATAAGCAGTTATATCCTTTAGATAATCGAATCCCACAATGAATGCAACTAATTTGAAGTCATATGGATTTATCGCTAAATTTATTTACATTCATTAATCCCACTTATTGGCCAGGGAGAGGAAGCCGAACGAGCGCAAGATCCACCACGAGCTCGGCAAGATGAGCGTGATGCAGAAGAAGAAATTGGTGGAGCAGCTGAGCGCCGAGGTGGCGCTGGAGGAGAGCGGGACATGTCCCAACCATCCCCACCAGGACCAGGACTTTGTCGCTCTGACGTCACCGACAAGATGGCGGCCTTCGTCTTCGAGTTGCCCAACCCCACAGACTTCACGGGCCTCTTGCCCGGCCAGTACCTCGAGGTACGTCGTACCACGCCACCCGACAGTTAATTACCTGGAGGTACACAGGAACCTCACTCATATCAGGCAAGTACCTGGAGTTACATAGTACCACAACACTCAACAGCTTCACGTAATTTGGCTACTAGATGGAGATACGTTGTAATACGGCACCACACAACCTCACGTATACCAACCAGTATACTCATCGAGGTACGTCGTACCGTGGCACTACACGACCTCACGTATAACCAGGCCAGTATCAGGAGGTACGTCGCACACTACATGGAGGTACGTCGTACCATTCGCAGCTGCCGTACTCGGCCATTCGTGCCCAGCACGGCCACGGCTCCTGGCATCCAAGAATAACTGAACTCTGTCACTCCTCGTAAATCTACGTATGTACACATGCCAGAATATCCTATATGCAAGTGACTTGCACAAATAATTTATGATGATCTTAATAACAATAATGATTATGAGCCAAATAGTGACAGATGATCACAATATGAAGAGTTTTATTCCCCACGAGCAGATCAAGGCGGTGGTGGACGGCAAGCCCCACACGCGCTACTTCAGCCCCACGTCGCCGCCCCAGCACGTGGGGCGCGTGGAGCTCGTCATGCGCTTCGAGACGAGTGGCATCATGAGCAAGTTCTTCGTTAGCCTCAAGCCTGGTGAGTCAGTGTGACTCACTTATAATGGTGTGACTCACTTGTGATGATGTGACTCACTTGTGATGACATGCCACACCCAAGACGACATGATGCATAACTCATCCAATCTAAGAAATGTTTTACTCTCTTAAGGCACAAATGCTGGTCAGCCACAGATCCGCCGTAACAAAATACTAACTAATTGAATTTATAATTATCTCCATTACTGTGCATACTACATTTAATTATCTCCAATTATTCTTCTTGCAACTCCTCAAATCTCACCTGACCGAAATGAACCAGCGCCCCCTCCCTCCCCTCGGCGTCAGGGGACTTGGTCGAGTTCCGGGGTCCCTGTGGGGGCTTCGAGTACGTGCCCAGGAGCTTGGCAGTGCTGACCATCCTGGCCTCCGGTGGGGGCATCACCCCGGGCCTGCAACTCATTTAAATGTCGGATCTCGCCCTCTGAATGTCGGACCTCGTCTTCTAAATGTCGGATCTCGCCCTCTGAATGTCGGACCTCGTCTTCTAAATGTCGGATCTCGTCCTCTGAATGTCGGACCTAGTTTTATAAATGTCCGACCACGTCTTCTAAATGTCGGATCTCGCCCTCTGAATGTTGGACTTCGTTTTATAAATGTCCGACCCCGTCTTCTTAATGTCGGATCCCGTCTTCTAAATGTCGGATCTCGTCCTCTGAATGTCCAACTTCGTCTTCCGAATGTCCGACTTCGTCTTCTGAATGTCTGACCTCGTCCTCTGAATGTCCGACCTCGTCTTCCGAATGTCCGACCTCATCTTCTGAATGTCCGACCTCGTCTTCAGAATGTCGGTCCTCGCCCTCCGAATTTCTGACCTCTCCCTCCGAATGTCGGACGTCGACCTCTGAATTTTTGACCTCGCCCTCTGAATGTCAGATCTTGCCATCTGAATTTTGGATCTCACCCTCTGAATTTCTGACCTCTCACTCTGAATGTCGAATGTCGACCTCTGAATTTCTAACCTCGCCTTCTGAATGCTAGATCTTGCATCTGAATGCCCCTCTCTGAATTTCTGACCTTTCCCTCTGAATGTCGAATATCGACCTCTGAATTTCTGATCTCGCCCTCTGAATGTTAGATCTTGCCATCTGAATGTCGGACCTCGCCCTCTGAATGTTAATCTGATCCTCTGAATGTCCGACCTCGTCCTCTAAATAATTTGCTTCGATTAGTTTAAGAGCATTATATGAGCAACTAATTTGGTCCAAAAAGAAAAAGTTTTCGTTTAAAAACGTGACTGAAACACGTCGGAATGACATCGCGAAATTGTTACATCAGATCCTGCTGATGATTCACCTATCTAAACAATTGTTACATCCTGCTGAACAGGAGTTTTCGTTCTAAACTTCCACTTACTCACCGGCCCTATTTTGCTGTGGATATTCACGATGAACATTGCCACGTCCATATACGCATGCGGTGAAGAGTGATTTCAATATTTTGAGTTCCATTACTCGTTCATCGTATTCAAGGATTTTTGAAGCGTTGCAAATTTTAAAATGGAACTTCACTCTAAAAACGCTTTCAGTTTTTGTTTGCTTGAATTTGTTAATTGATAGGTTTTGATTTTGATTTTCATCGCGTTATTTTTTCTTGCGTAAATTTATCTTCCCTTATTAATTGTACTCGCACTGCTAAAAAATTTCTTGAGCAGCCGATGGATCTGTTCTCCGAAACGTTTTCGATGAAGATTTAATGAACTCATTTGGCATTTCATTAGCTTTTTAAAATCTTGGTTAACTTTAGGCAAACTAGCGAAATTAGTCGGTGAATAAAGTTTTTTGTGTTGATTTTTTTGTTATTTTTCCCGCATCCAAAGAAGAAAATTTTGCTTAAGTTTTACTGAGTTTCTCTTTTTGATTTATAGGAATTTGTCGTTAACTTTCCGTACGTAAGTTCACAGCAAATACATGTTTTTATTTTGCCATATTATTCCTAATTCTAAGTGAACCTACTCATCTATCTTCATAAAAATATTCATGGCATACTACGATACGAAAAAGTTAAATATTAAGTGAAAGCATTTTTTAAAATTCATTATTGAGAGCTCATCAGTCAAAGACTGGTCCAATTTTATCAGATAATAAGATTTGATTTAGTAAGATATGATTTACTTTGATCTCTATGGCAGGAAGCATTTTATGATTGCTGTGTTTTGAAAATTGTGCGTTAAAAACACGTAACTTGTGTGCACTCATCAAACCTCCATTAAAATAATAAAGAAAATATGCATTTCGCCATAGCTTCCATCACAGACTCGAAACCGAAAGAAAAATATGAGGAATTTTACTCCTTACTCAGATCGAGGGCAAGAAGAAGGTGAAGAAGATATGCTTTCGTTTAGAGAGGACGTGAATTTATTATTAGAAGTTGTTCGGAGGATAATACGGACAATAAAACAGTTTGACATACTGTCATGTTTTTTATATATTAATAAAAGTTAGTCTTCGATGGCAAATAAGCTTGTTTAGACACGTGTAGTTAATGGCCAGAGAATATTATAGGTAGATACATTGAGGTCTGTCTATACGGAAAGGATCTTTCCGGTAACATAGAGAATCAATTGAAAATAGTAGGCCAGTATAAAGACGATGTTCATAGCCATCCTACAGAATTCTTTATTCGATTTAAATTTAAATGTCAAAAGTATGACATAATATCTATTCATTAGAGGTTCAATGTAGATTATTCAGAGGATTTATTCAGTGGATTATTTTCCCGGACTCTTCACTCCGTGCATCGAAGTAAATCCTGATAACATACAAAAGACAAACCTGGACATTCAGAGAATGAGGTAAGAGATTCACAGACGATATCCGACTTTCAGAGGGCGAGGTCCCATATTCAGAGGTCGACGTCCGACATTCAGAAGGAGAGGTCAGAAATTCAGAGAGTGAGGTCCGACATTCAGAAAGCAAGGTCGCACATTCATATGTTGACGTTCGAAATTCAGAAGAAGAGGTCAGAAATTCAGTGGTTGACATACGACATTCAAAAGGCGAGGACCGACGTTCAGAGGACGAGGTCGGACATTCATAGGGCAAGATCCGACATTCATAGGGCAAGATCCGACATTCAGAAGACGAGCTCGGACATTCAGAGGGCGAGGTCCGGCATTCAGAGGGCGATGCCAGAAATTCAGAGAGCGAGGTCCGACGTTCAGAGGGCGAGATCCAACATTTAGAAGACGAGGTCAAACATTCAGAAGACGAGGTTAAACATTCAGAAGACGAGGTCGGACATTCAGAGGGCGAGGCCCGACATTCAGAAGGCAAGATCCAACATTTAGAAGACGAGGTCCAACATTCAGAAGATGAGGTCGGACGTTTAGAGGACGAGGTCGGATCTGTGCGTGGCAAGTTTGACGAAGGGGCCAAAGACGAGCCTCATCTGCTCGGCCCCAAACTGGCCGTAGACGAAGATCTGGTCCGACGAGACGCCCAGTGAGCGCAGCGAGTGAAGGCACGACACGACCATCGTGGGGCCCCCGCACAGCACGATCTGGGGACCGAAAGGGCCAATGATAACGTGGGGCCATGTATTATGGAGGCACAATAAACAATTCTGCGCACATGATTAGCAGAGTTTATTCGTCCTTAAAAATCGTTAAATCGACATGTGGTGCAGTTGGGCTCACGACTTTCTTTTGAATGCAGATCATATAAAAACCCCGCAACAACTAATCCCCGATAGTTTCAACGAGCTTTCTAAGTCCAGGATACTATGAAACACTAATTAGTTGAGTTAATTAGAATGACCTTGTGTTTATGTGAAGGAACGGTCCTGTCCACAGCGGCGTTCAGCAGGGCGGTGTCGATGAAACCCTCCCCCTCTTCCCAGTTCTCCGGCACCTCCCCCAGCGTGTGGTCGATGCTCAGCCGCTCGTCCCGGACTGATGGAATACACAAACCATAAACTTTTGTGTCAATAACATGGATAAAAATAAGTTCATGGTTTAAATTAAATTTATTTACTTCCTTTAATAACTTCATACCTTATATCACGACTCACAGATTTCTTGCTGAGCATTTCTAAAGATAAAATGTTTGCCCAAGCCCTTCTCGTCATGACTGTATTAACATGTCAACACACAATGTGGTTTTTCATTAATGAACACATACATGAGTTGAATAAAGTAAAACACGTATTAGCATTAGTTCATTATGCCTTGAACTTTATAAATAAATTTCAGGCTCCGTTTCTCGCCATTATGAAGCATCGAACGCTTGCCCTCACCGGCGTAGCCATCAAGCTCTTCCCTGTAGAGGATCTCGTCGTAGTTGTCCGAATAATAGACGAGTTTGACCCGCGTAGTGTCCTCCGCGTCCTCCATGATGGACCGGATGAGTTGCAGGCCCGGGGTGATGCCCCCACCGGAGGCCAGGATGGTCAGCACTGCCAAGCTCCTGGGCACGTACTCGAAGCCCCCACAGGGACCCCGGAACTCGACCAAGTCACCTGACGCCGAGGGGGGGAGGGGGGCTAGTTCATTTCGGTCAGGTATGCTTTGAGGAGTTGCAAGAAGAATAATTGGAGATAATTAAATGTAGTATGCACAGAAATGGAGATAATTATAAATTCAATTAGTTAGTATTTGGTTACGGTGGATCTGTGGCTGACCAGCATTTGTGCCTTAAGAGAGTAAAACATTTCTCAAAGTCCTGGTCCTGGTGGGGATGGTTGGGACATGTCCCGCTCTCCTCCAGCGCCACCTCGGCGCTCAGCTGCTCCACCAATTTCTTCTTCTGCGTCACGCTCATCTTGCCGAGCTCGTGGTGGATCTTGCGCTCGTCCACCTTTTGTTCCCTGGTGTAAAATTTTGGGGGTTGTATTATATCGATGAAAAATTGCTTGTTTCGACGGAAAAACTATCGACGAGTGGCAACGTAATAGCCATAGTTATTAAAACATCAAATGTTCGTCATGTAATATCCTTAGTTATTTCGTAATATCGGTCTTCGGCCAGTTAGGCCTAAAAAGAATCCCAGAAACATCATCTTCGCTCCCCTGTCAACCTCGGTGCATTCATTGCTCCATTCAAAATAAGACGTTATATATGAGTTATTAAACAATATAAATATATATATATATTTTCTAACAAATTCGCGTTACACTGATGTATATCTGCCACTAATAATAGTTCAACTGCAACCATATTTAACTGTAAAAAGTGTTTAATTAGCCGCACAAGTAATCGACTGCGTCTGGGCCGAGTAGACTCATCTTGCCGATCGCCTGGCGCAGAACTTCGTTACTGGGCGCCATAACCCAGCCTGCCAGGCCGTCCCTCAGCAGGCGTTCCAGGCCAAGATCAGTCTGCCATTAAAAAATATCAATCGTTAATAGATGCTTCAATATCAATAGAGGTGGAGCTCGAAAAGGATTTTTAGAGCTACGGTCCTGTGTTTTTGTCTCTAAATTGTTTTCTGTTCTATGTCAAGCTATATTTCCTGGCCAGAGAGCTGCCTGAATTTTAGCGAGCCGAAAAATGGAAATGTTCATTGAAATGTTCATGCATTTAGTTGTGAATATCAAGATCATTTGAATCTGACCTCATTACTCAAGTTATATTATAGCCTCATCTTTCAGGTCGGTTTTTATTCTCCGATCGGTGAAGAGAAGCTTTAAAGTGAAGTGCATTGTAGTTCTGCTGTAAATTAGATAGAGGAAAATAATAGCAAATATGTATCAACTGCATGTGTGATTATCGTGAAGATCTAAAATCACAACAGGCAATTCGATTGCGGGACTCCTCAGATAAATGACTGATAAGGAAACTTTATAACCAGTTAGTGGACAGACTCTGCGAGGCTGCAGACATGAAATTCGTTGTATGGATGATAATATAAAATTGAGTATATAACCGATATGTTTCTAAATGCCCACTACCGCCTGCTGCATGCAGCATCTCACCTTGTATCCACTACCGCCTGCTGCATGCAGCATCTCACCTTGTACCCACTACCACCTGCTGCATGCAGCATCTCACCTTGTACCCACTACCGCCTGCTGCATGAAGCATCTCACCTTGTATCCACTACCGCCTGCTGCATGCAGCATCATCTTGGACACCTCTTCAACATTGCTCGCTGCGCGCAGTCTCAGCTGCTGGAGCCAGGAAAGGAATGCAGTTCTGTGTAGAACGGAACAAAGAATTAACATGAAACTGACAATAATTCTTCATAGTAGTAAGTTACATGAAGAAGCAAGCGGATTTGCTTCGCCGAAGACTGGTTGTTGGCTGGTCTTAGCCTATATGTCTGCGAAAATCTCAATTGACCGTTAATTGGTAATCATAAGCCTGATTTGTTATTTAGTGGAAATCTTGAGCGATTGTTTTCCTTTACAAGCAATAATTATTTTTGTTTAGGATATATTTGGTCAGATCCCTGGGCAAGTGGTCCAAGTTCCGGTGCTTGTCCGAGAACTATCCCTTACCTTGCCAAGTGGTCCACGTCCCGGTGCTTGTCCCAGCAACTATCCCTACGAGTGCCACTAGTCCCCAACACCCACCTGTATGGTGGGGTAGTCCCACAAGTCCCACTAGTCCCCCAACACCCACCTGTATGGTGGGGTAGTCCCACAAGTCCCCCAAGTCCCCCAAGACCCACCTGTATGGTGGGGTAGTCACAAACTCTCATGCCCATGTCGGCGTGGGCTTTGCGCGTCACGTGTTTCTTGGTGAGGTCGATGCAGGCGAGCGCGATGCCGCTCCAGCACGCGGAGGAGCACAGCAGGAAGAAGGGGTCGACGCACTCGTCGTTGCTCTGTTAAAAATGCATATCCTCAATTGTAAAAAAAATTCATGTGCATCTTTTTAGAATTTGATTTATTTTGTCTGAATTGTTCACTAAACATTAATTTTTGGTGTGTAGATTTTGATACACTATTTTATATAATTTGTCAGCGTATGGTGGAGAAAGAGATTGGCATTGACCATTGATGCCGAAAGATAACCCAAGATTTTCACAAAATGTAATACACGGATTATTATCAATCCTGGTTGGTTAATTTTTATGACGCCATCGATCGGTGGGAGTAAACTGATTTAAAATATAAATTGCATTATGATTAAATGACTGGGGGATCATTAGTACGTTACCCTGATGCCGTCTCCGTATGGTCCGATGAGGCGGTCGGTGCTGAAGGTGCCCTCGACGATCATCGGTCCAGACTGGTTACCGTGCATGCCGAGTGCCTGCCAGTCGTCGGTGTTGGCGCGTATTTCGTCCTGGGATTAAGAGCAAAATTATGCAGGGTAAAAACGGACGAAAGTACCAGCAAACTTTAAATTTGGTTCGTCGGAATTTGATCATAGAATGATTCGGCCGCATTCCTTTCGTGACTTGGAATTTTACGCATCAAAACATTAAAATAACTCACTTGATAGGTTCGTGCGGGTCATAATCGAACAAATTTTTCTTCCTTCACGCGCTGAGCGATTTGGTTTAGTCTCATCCTGTATTTAATGTCGAAACAACTAATAGGATTTTAAGTAATCATCGACAATGGTGCGCTCTTTATTCATAGTCGTCAATGACTGCAATAAGTGTTCACCCTATACTATATAATATAGTATCACTTCATCGGACCTTGTAGATGAGGAAGCACGTTGTATCCGCATAGTTCCTCTTGAACTCCGGAGACACGGTCTGGATAGCATACCAATCTGCACAGCCAGCGGATGTCGCCCAAGATCCGTACTTCAGGAGTTTAATGCTGTGCTCGTCAACGAAGCGGGACTTCGACGACAAAGGAAACCAGAAGTGGCCGCCTGTAAGGCAACCATTAATGAAAAAAAAATGAATGTAATGCAACCATCTAAAATACAACCACTAGAGGACGCCACAAATACCATCACAAGTGACTCTATGAAATGTTTTTTAAAGTGACTACCTGAAAAGCAACGAAAGAAAACACTCAAGGTTCAATAATTTTCACTGTGCCCTCACCAGTGGCGGGGTCAGAGTACGAGAGGGTACCCACAAGCCTCTCTTTGTCAAGGCGCTGCAGAAGGTCGGTAATGTGCTTGTTGCCATGGTGACGTAACAGCAAAACTGACGTCGCCGCCAAGTGCATCGCTGCATAGAAGAACCTTCAGTAAGTAAGTGTAAATGAGTGAGTAATAAAATTTATTAACCGAGAAAGGAAGAGTCAGACTTGACATACTGTAGACCGTGGCCGTAGAAGAGCAGCCGTAACATTAGACCTACTGTAGACCATGGCCGTAGAAGGGCAGCCGTAACACTAGACCTACTGTAGACCGTGGCCGTAGAAGGGAAGCCAAAACACTAGACTTACTGTAGACCGTGGCCGTAGAAGGACAGCCACAACACTAGACCTACTGTAGACCGTGGCCGTAGAAGGGCAGGCGTAACACTATACCTACTGTAGACCATGGCCGTAGAAGGGCAGCCGTAACACTAGATCTACTGTAGACCTGTCTCTTATACACATCTAGATGTGTATAAGAGACAGCAGTTGACTGTTATAGTTTGATTATAATGAATTTAGTTCGTTGTATTGAACGTCATGGTTTGAGTAAGGCGGATTGATACGATGAATAAAGTATGACGAATTATTTCACGCATCAAAGTAGCTATGAAAAACTTTTTTACGTAGTTAAACTTTGCTTTCAGTTACTTATTGCGNCTGTTGTTTGTTGTCGTACGTCTGGTCGCAGTGAACCTGAGGAACGATCTCATGTGGACTGTTGTCGTACGTCTGGTCGCAGTGCACCTGAGGAACGATATCGTGTGAATTATTGTCGTACGTCTGGTCGCAGTGAACCTGAGTAACGATCTCATGTGAACTGTTGTCGTACGTCTGGTCGCAGTGAACCTGAGGAACGATATCATGTGAACTGTTGTCGTACGTCTGGTCGCAGTGAACCTGAGGAACGATCTCATGTGAACTGTTGTCGTACGTCTAGTCGCAGTGAACCTGAAGAACGAAATCATGTGAAATGTTGTCGTACGTCTGGTCGCAGTGCACCTGAGGTACGATCTCATGTTGTCTGTTGTCGTACGTCTGGTCGTAGTGAACCTGAGGAACGATATCATGTGAAGTGTTGTCGTACGTCTGGTCGCAGTACGCCTTAGGTACGATCTCATGTTGACTGTTGTCGTACATCTGGTCGCAGTGCACATGAGAGACGATCTTATATGAAGTGTTGTCGTACGTCTGGTCGCAGTGCACCTGAGAGACGTTCTTATATGAAGTGTTGTCGTACGTCGGGTCGCATTCGACCTGAGGGACGATGCTATGTGAACTATTTTCGTACGTCTGGGTGCAGTCGGCCTGAGGTACGATCTCGGGTGAACTGTTAATGTACGATTGGTTGCAATGAGCCTTAGGGACGATCACACGAGAACCGTTGTCGTATGTCTGATTGCAGTGGACCTGAGGTGCGATCTCATATGAACTGTTGTACGTTTGGTCTGTGTCGGCCTGAGGGACGATCTCATTTACAATCTCGGAGAAAAACATTAAGTAGGTTCAGGTTAGCTGCAAGTGAGTCATACGCACGTCATCTGCGAGCTTTCTCGTCGTGTGGGTTGACTTTTTCTTCATCTGTTGCCTGATTTTAGACAGAGTCTTAGTTACATTCATCGAATGGGGCTTGCTTTCCCTCGATGCGTGTGTACCAATTTGGTTTGGTCGAGCTCATTTCATTGTGTTTTTGACCACTAAATGAGATCTAAATTATTTTGTTCATTTGAGCTTTACTCATCGCATTAGGTTCGATTTGACACGCTGCGCGTTACTCACCGCATGAGGTCTGATTTTACTCGTTAAGTGTTACTCACCGCATGAGGTCTGATCTTGAGCCTGCAGACCTCAATGAGGTCGTCCCTGAGCCTCTTCTGGCGCTCGCTCAGACCCCAGTCAGGGTCGTAGTCCGAGGACAGACCCCAGAACTCCCCCTTGCCCCACCGCTTGCTGGGCCCCACCCTGCCCCCATCAACAAAGTGTTATGTTCGCCAAATCTTCCTTGGCAGCGAATAAAGCGATAATAAAGCAAATCATATCCATGACAGGGCAAAAGCACGATTCAATAACTGCGCTCCTTTATTAAGAAAGACTCGAAGCATTACGGCCATAAAAACCTAACTTATTCTTTGATATCATCGGCGTTTATAGTTGGTGTAATCATGGTTTTGCTGAATAATTTGGAACCATCAGGAATTTTTTTCATCAGTTAAGGATGCCACGGGCAGTGATTTTTTATACAATGGTAAGCTAATTTGCTTCCATCTCTGATATGCAAGCTCTGATCGCTAACAGCAAGTTCACATACAATGAGCATATCATGAATAGGACTATTATTGTGCAAGCAAAAATTTTTAATTATGAGAGTAATTATTATCTAATCTTCAGTTACAATGCCATTGTCGCCATCTTTAAATTTTTAAGTAAATCTGTCATCAATGTTAGACAGCACCTAAAAATATGCAACAATTCAACCTCAAGCGTCCTCACCATCCATTCGTCGGAGCTGTCATGGCGTCTGAGAGGACAGATTCCTGTAAAACACACTTTATCTCAGAATTAAATCGAAGTAAAAATGATTTGATTTATAAAAAAACGTAATTAAATTCTTACGAACGAATATGGAATTGCAGAAAGTCGGGTGATCTTTTGTATATTTGATTGAGTGTCACGTTTTTGGGTGGCTCAAGCAGACATAGTAAATATACTTGCGTTCTTCAAGAGCGTTTCCGCAAACCTTCAGTTTCGTGATATTATTGCAGAAATGTTCATGTTAAAAATGAATGAATGTCAAAAATAAATATAAGAAAATAAAGGCATTTTTGTTCGAATTGTACTGTAATGTTACGAGTTTGACGAAGATCTTTCTAATGTTCGCTATGATATTTATTTATTGGTCTGACTATCGTGTAATATATTGCTTGGCTATATCATTAGCATGGTTATGGGGTTTTACTTCTTGCACTGTGAACAGTTGCTAGAGGGCGATTCGGTTACGGATATTTTTTAAATCTTCAGTAAAGTGACTATTATTGATGCTACTGATGCTGCCACTCTTAGAATTAAAAGGATGGGAATAAAAGAAAATTTCAAGCATTTGAAATTCCGTTTCACGATTATCGAATTTAAACCAATTTAGTTTCTTTTCACCGAGACTTGGCGTCACAACTGTGGAACACAAAACTTCTAAACAAAGTATTTTTTATATATTTTTACAATTAAATTTCTTTACTTCCCAGGTTTAAAGGAAATTCTGTGCTCAGTTAGACCTCGTAGAAGCGGTCCAACTGACGCAACAGGAGACCCAGCAACAACTGCTTGGCACTCACGTCAGTTAGCACTCGTCCTGCGCCCGGCCTTGAGAGGGGGTGTGGCCTCCGGGACCCATCTGTTGCGGTTCCTTGCATCCTTGAAGGAACCAGCCACGGAGAACAGGATTTATGTTAGGCGCCAGGCTACCCAAAGTCAACAGGTTTTCGTGTCGTCTGTACTCTACATGTACAGCACTCGATCGAAGTCCAAAGATGGCGGAGTAACAAGTGTTAAGAACAAGAAAATAACTGCGACTCACTTTACACGCTTCATTTTATCGAATTTGCCGGCTTGACTTCTTGATAAAGAAGTTAAAGACATCAGGATTGTGATGTGACATCATAAAATATAATGTCACATCACATCATATCATATAATGTCACATCACATCATATCACATAATGTCACATCTCGCTTCGAAAGACATCAGGGATGTGATTTGTTAGCAGAGACGAGCAGAGTAAAGCAGAGTAGAATAGAGCAAATTAGAGCAGAGTAGAGCAGAATAGAGCGGAGTAAAGCAGAATAGAACAGAGCAGAGGAGAGCATATTAGATCAGAGTAGAGCGGAATAGAGCGGTGTAGAGCAGAATATAGAGCGGAATAGAGCAGAATAGAGTAGAGCAGAGTAGAACAGAATAGAGCAGAGTAGAGCAGAGTAGAGCAGAGTAGAGCAGAGCAGAGCAGAGCAAACTCTTATTCGGTAAGTACCACGAAATGATGAATCACTGCAAGATTTTCGTTTTTATATCCGCAATTAATTTAGCATATCTAACGAGCTTGTACGTAATTACTCAGGAGACGCCGTGCCTGTAGTTCTCTCGTTATTTATTAACAAACATTAGAATTCAATGTAATAACCGCTAACAAATATTACATCCAAGCATGGCTCACTTCGGGGGAGTGCACTTCTCAGCTTCAAAATAATGTACTGATAGATTTTTTATTTTGTACCTCGGGGATTGTGAGAGCAGCCAAAAATATTTAACAAGCACCATTATTTGAGATGCCTAATTATTATTACTAATATTATTATTAATAATTTGCCAAATTATTATTAATAATATTTGCCTTATTTCATGCCAAATTTGGTTGTTAGTAGTAATTCCTGTAGTAATTTAAAATTTATTGTCTTTGGAAATATAGCGAAAAAAGTAAAGCCTCAAAAATTAACATAAATTAGAAAATTGTTGAATAATCTCTGTACGTAAGCAATAATAGTAATTTCTCTAAACCTAAGCACACCTGTGAAATGATTTGAACTTGACGACGCGATTCTGGTTTAATTATGAAGTTTTTTAAACGTGAGTGAGAATTAAAGGGAGAGTGCATAGAAATGTTTTATTTAGGATTAAAGTCCAGACTAAGAGGTTTCGCAATAATAATATATTAATGCACTCGATTACCCTGGATCATTGAGAAAAATATCTAAAATAGTTTGCTAAATTTAATACTTTTTTCTTTCGCGGCTACTTTAAATAAAGCTAGACACAAGATCTCCAACGATCAAATTTATTCCATAAATTTATTCACACGAAATAAATGCGAGAAATGTGCATAAAAATACGGGAACATTTCACATATATGCATTTAAATACATTTTGAAATATCCATCGTTGTAATAATCGACACATCGAGGATAGAAGACAATCCTGATGTGCTGCTGCTCTTTAAAACATTTAAACTTTTTTTTTAACATATTGATGAACATTTAAGCTCTTCCCTAAATTCCTCGTTAGAACCTTTATGACAAGGAATTCTTTAATAATAATAAACCCTAATAATAATAAATTATTTAAATCGAAACCTTAATAATAAAAAATTTCTCGTTAACAAACAAATTAATAACAATAAATTCATTATCAAACATTCAACAATAATAAATTCCTATTAAGAACACCTTAATTATAATAAATTCCTTTTAAACACCGTAGGAAGATTAAATCTGTTTATGGTCTCGGCAATCCAGGCGTTGTAGTGGTAGATGCTGGTGTACAGACCAGGCTACTGGTTCCCAATGGTGTTGATAATCCAGGCATTGTAGTGGTAGATGCTGGTGTACAGACCAGGCTACTGGTTCCCAATGGTGTTGATAATCCAGGCGTTGTAGTGGTAGATGCTGGTGTACAGACCAGGCTACTGGTTCCCAATGGTGTTGATAATCCAGGTGTTGTAGTGGTAGATGCTGGTGTAGACCCCTGGGTTGCCCCTACCACACCCTATCCCCCAGGAGACCAGGCCGGTCAAGTAAGAACCACATTCCAAAGGTCCCCCTTCGTCCCCCTGGCAGAAGTCGCCCCCCGCCGCCGCCCCCGCGCAGATCATCGAAGTTCTCCTAAAATTGGGCAGTTCAACTAATTAACGAGAATATGTATCACGTAGTTAATATTTGTGCCTAGCTATATGCATTGACTTGGTTAATGTTTGTGGCTACCTAGATGTATTCACGTAGTTAATATTTATATCTACCTATATGTATTCACGTAGTTAATATTTATGTCTATCTAAAATCTAGATGTATTCACGTAGTTAATATAGATGTCCATCTAGATGTATTTGAACACGTAGTTAATATTTATGTCTATCTAGAAGTATCCACGTAGTTAATGTTTATGTCCATCTAGATGTATTCACGTAGTTAATATTTACCATCTAGATGTATTCACGTAGTTAATATTTATGCCAATCTAGATGTATTCACGTAGTTAATATATGTCTCTCTAGATGTATTGACGTAGTTAATATTTATGTCTAGCTAGGTGTATTCACGTAGTTAATATTGCTAAAACCGCAGACGTCTCAATCGCCTAATATTCATCAAACTACTGTTTTTGAAAAATTAGGTATTTTACACATTCTAGAGCACTGAGGCCATTATTCAGCTATGGACTCACTCAAAGTCTTGCACACCGTAGGCGTTCTCGCAGGTCTTATCATCGAGCACCGTCATAGAGACCTGCTCAAAGAACCATTTTTATAATAACTGATAAAATAAGTATACATGAAAAACAGGTAAAACTGAAAGAAAGTTACTTTTAAATATGAATAAGAATGAACTTTTTCTAGTGAAGAAAGGCAACGTAAAAGCTGTGGAGAGTGTAACAATTCAAAACAATTCAAATGATGTTAATGTCCATCTTCATGAGGACATGACCTGCCTTCATGAGAACATGACCCACCTTCATGAGGACATGACCCACCTTCATGAGGACATGACCTGCCTTCATGAGGACATGACCTGCCTTCATGAGGACATGACCCACTTTCATGAGGACATGACTTGCCTTCATAAGGACATGACTCACCTTCATAAGGACATGACTCACCTTCATGAGGACATGACCCACCTTCAGAAGGACGTCGGAGTAGTCGCCGTTCTCCTCGGTGCTCCCCCATCCTGAGGTGACGCAGGAGGCGCCCACGAAGGCGTCCTGCGGCGTCAGGAGGATGCTGGCAACCCGCTCGTCAAGCATGAATGGCGTCTCCATCTGACCAAAACTTTTTTGTAATTGCGGATTTCGAGGAACTTTGTGTAGATTAAACAAAATATTTATTATATTTTAATAAAATTTTACCAAGTTCAACTTTGTTTTACATTTTCCTTTCTAAGAGAAATTTGTATTGATCTACTTTACAATCCATAAGTGAATTCGTAATTATTG
Source organism: Hyalella azteca (assembly GCF_000764305.2). Lineage (NCBI taxonomy): Eukaryota > Metazoa > Arthropoda > Malacostraca > Amphipoda > Hyalellidae > Hyalella > Hyalella azteca. The sequence goes on along the minus strand of NW_025936630.1, from coordinate 11,883 downwards.
TGCGGTAAACTATAAGAAAACAAGTTTGAGTTTTCGGATCTTATCAGTTTTCGATAATTTCAACAGGGAATTTCATTCTTGATTGATATTTCATCTTCCATGAAGTTATACGTCACGGTGAAGTTATAAACGTCGCGGTGAAGTTATAAACGTGGCGGTGATGTTATAAACGTCGCGGTGAAGTTACAAGCGTCGCTGTTAAGTTATAAACGTCGCAGTGATGTTTTAAACGTCACGGTGAAGTTGTAAACGTCGCGGTAAAGTTATAAACGTCGCGGTGAAGTTATAAACGCCGCGGTGAAGTTGTAAACGTCGCGGTGAAGTTATAAACGGCGCGGTGAAGTTCTAAACGTCGTGGTGAAGTTATAAACGTCGCGGTGAAGTTATAAACGTTACAGTGAGGTTATAAACGTCGCGGTGATTTTGGAAACGTCGCGGTGAAGTTATAAACGGCGCGTTGAAGTTATATAAACGTCGCGGTGAAATTATAAATGTCGAGGTGAAGTTATGAACGTCGCAGTGAAGTTATAAACGTCGCGGTGAAGTTATGAACGTCGCGGTGAAGTTATAAACGTCGCAGTGGAGTTATAAACGTCGCAGTGAAGTTATAAGCGTCGCGATGAAGTTGTAAATGTTGCGGTAAAGTTATAAACGTCGCGGTGAAATTATAAACGTCGAGGTGAAGTTATGAACGTCGCAGTGAAGTTATAAACGTCGCAGTGAAGTTATAAGCGTCGCGATGAAGTTGTAAACGTTGCGGTGAAGTTATAAACGTCGCGGTTAAGTTACAAACGTCGCGATGAAGTTGTAAACGTCGCGTTTAAGTTATAAACGTCGCGGTGAAGTTATAAACGTCGCAGTAAAGTTATAAACGTCACGGTGAAGTTATTAACGTCGCAGTGAAGTTATAAACGTCGCGGTGAAGTTACAAGCGTCGCGGTGAAGTTATAAACGTCGCAGCGAAGTTTATAACTTCACCGCGACGTTTATAACTTCACTGCGACGTTTATAACTTCACCGCGACGTTTATAACTTTACTGCAACGTTTATAACTTCACTGCGACGTTTATAACTTCACCGCGCCGTTTATAACTTCACCGCGACGTTTACCACTTCATCGCGACGTTTGTAACTTCACCGAGTCGCGGTGAAGTTCTAAACGTCGCGGTGAAGTTATAAACGTCATGGTGAAGTGTTATAAACATCGCGGTGAAGTTATAAATGTCGCAGTGAAGTTCTACACATCGCAGTGATCGAAAGTCTAAACGTCGCGGTGAAGTTCTAAACGTCGCGGTGAAGTTATACACGTCGCGGGGGAAGTTATAAACGTCGCGGTGAAGTTATAAACGTCACAGTAAGGTTATTAACGTCGCGGTGAAGTTATAAACGCCGCGGTGAAGTTATAAACGTCGCAGTGAAGTTATAAGCGTCGCGATGAAGTGGTAAACGTCGCGGTGAAGTTATAAACGGCGCGGTGAAGTTATAAACGTCGCGGTGAAGTTGTAAACGTCACGGTGAAGTTGTAAACGTCACGGTGAAGTTGTAAACGTCACGATGAAGCTATAAACGTCACAGTGAGGTTATAAATGTCACGGTGAAGTTGTAAACGTCACGGTGAAGTTATAAACGTCACGGTGAAGTTGTAAACGTCACGGTGAAGTTGTAAACATCGCGGTGAAGTTATAAGCGTCGCGGTGAAGTTGTAAACGTCACGGTGAAGTTGTAAACGTCACGGTGAAATTATAAGCGTCGCGGTGAAGTTATAAACGTCGCAGTGAAGTTATAAACGTCGCGGTGAAGTTATAAACGACGCGGTGAAGTTATAAACATCGCGGTGAAGTTATAAATGTCGCAGTGAAATTCTAAACGTCGCAGCGAAGTTCTAAACGTCGCGGTGAAGTTTTAAACATCGCGGTGAAGTTATAAACGGCGCGGTGAAGTTGTAAACGGCGCGGTGAAATTATAAACGTCACGGTGAAGTTGTAAACGTCGCGGTGAAGTTATCAACGGCGCGGTGAAGTTATAAACGTCGCGGTGATGTTATAAACATCAGGTGAAGTTATAAATGTCGCGGTGAAGTTATAAACGGTGCATCGAAGTTATAAAGGTCGCGGTGATATTATGAACATCGCGGTGAAGTTGTAAACGTCGCGGTGAAGTTATAAACGTCGCAGTGATGTTATAAACGTCGCAGTTAAGTTATGAACGTCGCGGTGAAGTTATAAACGTCGCGGTGAAGTTATAAACGTCGCGGTGAAGTTCTAAACGCCACGGTGAAGTTATAAACGTCACAGTGAAGTTATAAACGTCACGGTGAAGTTATAAACGTCACAGAGAAGTTATAAACGTCACTGTGAAGTTATAAACGTCAGGGTGAAGTTATGAACGTCGCGGTGAAGTTACAAACGTCGCGGTGAAGTTATAAACGTCGCGGTGGAGTTATAAACGTCACGGTGAAGTTATAAACGTCACAGTGAAGATATAAACGTCACTGTGAAGGTATAAACGTCAGGGTGAAGTTATAAACGTCGCGGTGAAGTTATAAACGTCGCGGTGAAGTTATAAACGTCACGGTGAAGTTATAAACGTCACGGTGAAGTTATAAACGTCACGGTGAAGTTATAAACGTCGCGGTAAAGTTATAGACGTCGTTGAACGCACCCTGAGGAGAGCGATGTCGTTCATCTGCGGCGTGTCGACGACGTACTCAGGGTGCACGGTGATGGACCTGACGTTGCGCACCTGCTGCCAAATAGACGTCTGGGAGAGCGCCCAGACGCCGGCCACCACCTGCAGGCTGCTCTCTGTTTGGCTGCAACAAGAGTGATAAATTATAATCACGGGACGGTGAAATTATGAACATGGGAGGGTGAAATTTTAATAACGGAAGGGTGAAATAATAATCATGGAACGGCGAAATTATAGTCACGGGAGGGTGAAATTATAGTCACGGGAGGGTGAAATTATAATCACGGGAGGGTGAAATTATATTCACGGGAGGGTGAAATAATAATCACGGGACGGTGAAATTATAGTCACGGGAGGGACACCAGTGAGCAATGGACAGGACGATGTATCAGTGGATAGAACTAAGTATCAGCATCTAGAACGACGTACCAGCGGAAAGAACGACGTACCAGTAGACAGAAGGACGTGCCAGTAGACAAAACGACGTACCAGTGGACAGAACGACGTACCAGTGGACTGTTATTCGTCGTACCAGCGGATAAATCGACGTACCTGGAGACGCACTGCGCGGCGGTGACGACGTACTGCGCGTTCAGGATGGCACCGCCGCAGATGTGGCTGCTCCCGAACAAATCCATCACTTGGATGCTCACCTTCAGCGAGAAATTTCAGTTATTACTTATTTGCATTCATGTTATTATGCGTTGGAAAATTTACGTGTTTGTGGATGTTTTTGAAGCATAGAACTGCGAATATTATAAGAAGCGCGCTCCCAAACGTCTCACAGCTCGGGATATTACCGGGAAGCGACCGAGTTATCGGGATTTGATAACAAGAGACGGGATATCGGAATTGTGGTAGCGAGATTCTCAGACTTTGATAACGGGAGCGGTATTCCCGGACTTCGATAACGGGAGCGGTATTCCCGGACTTTGATAACGGGAGCGGTATTCCCGGACTTTGATAACGGTAGCGGTATTCCCGGACTTTAATAACGGGAGCGGTATTCCCGGACATTGATAACGGGAGCGGTATTCCCGGACTTTGATAACGGGACCGGTTTTCCTGGACTTTCATAACGGGAGCGGTATTCCCGGACCTTGATTCAGACAGCATTATCCTCTGATAAAAGAAATTGCATATCTCGACCTAAGACGGCATCTGAAGTCATGTATAAATCATCGAGTAGAGACAAATTCAGCACCCATGCATAGCGGCCTCTGACAAAACATGATTCTTGGCGCATTTCTAAACGATGCTGAGCATTTAAAATATTATCATAGTACTGTTAAGTAATAGATTTAATGGCGATGTTATGTGTATAAGGAACATTTAGATATTTAGATTAGGTGCGTGACTGTTCTTGCTTTGGACTTACCTGGTACGGAAACTCTCCAGGATCTGTTTGGTTACCACCGACAATCTTAGGGACCATTGAGATGTTAGGGACCATTGCAATGTTAGGGACCATTGCAATGTCTGATGCGTCGACATCAGGTTCCATTTTATTCAACGTGTCCATATTTTGTAGCCCTGATTCGCGGGATTCATAAACGTGTTCATAAAATTCAGGTTGAGCGAGGTTCAATTCTTGGCTTGGGTGAGATTCATCGCTGTGTTTTGAGGGTTCGAAACTCTTCTCGTATCGGGCGCCTCGTGTGGCTTGAGTTTTTATAATTTCTTGTGTAGCTTCATCAGGCGCCGGTAGACCTTAAAAGATGTGAAATTTACGGAAATAATTATGTTTTTACCGATTAAGAAATACTTTTTTTCTCATACGAAGCGTGATTGAGAAGTTTATTATAAATGTACGATGGGAAGTATTGCCAATGACTCTGATATTATTTTAATTAATGTTTGTTCAAATGATCTCCATCTCTTACACTGAGTACAAACTATCAACAAAAAATGAAATAAATTCTTGAAAAAGATTAATTTTTTATTCGACAAGATACCGAGAGTAATATTGAGTTAGATACCATGCAGAGTTTTGAACGGGAACTCATTGCTCTTTTAATGATGAGAAATTTGTTTTTAAAGTTTAATTAGATCATGCATAAGTCATCCTGGTGAATGAATCATGTATACTATTGCGGCATTCATTTCATTCATCGGGGAATATCTTACCAGCAACTGAAGTCGCCAGGACGAGTATAAGCGTCTGAAGTGTTGTAATGTTGACCATCGTGACAGCTTGCGTTTTGTACTTGCTATTAGTTGTTAAAAATGCACAATTTGAAAGTAATAAATAATGATGAATAATCTGATAGCAGCAATAGTTATTTCCGTGTTAGCTTAATCGTCGAACTCCTGCATATAAAGGGGAATTGGTTCAGAACATTCGTTGAAAAGCCGCACTCAGATAAATTAATGGCTCATATTGTCCAAATAATGACATTCAATCTTAGCTCAACACGAGCAAAGAGCGGACGTAGCACTTATGTGCCTAGGTCTAACTGAGTTAAAATGACCCATACGAAGACAAAAAGAGCATCTCTATTTGGACAATATCTCCTTATATTTCTGAGTGTAAGTAAATTATATGTCACACCAAGTCTAATAGACTCCGGTGTCTAGACTCTGATGTCTTAACTATTGAACTAGCTAGCCATCCTTGCCATACACATCACGTCCATAAATACCTGCCTATTTCCCAAACTATTTCTATTAAAGCAAAACGTTACTGATATTAACTAATTATCAACAAAATATCTAATTTCAATTTATTAACGAAATGCGCTACTAATATTCTTTAATAAAATACTTCACCGTTATTAACGATTTATTGATGAATTATGTGACTAATATTTGATACAACATTTAACATAACATAACATAACAACATAACATAACAACATAACATAACATAACATAACATAACAACATAACATAACATAACAACATAACATAACATAACATAACATAACATAACATAACATAACATAACATAACATAACACAACATAACATAACATAACATAACATAACATAACATAACATAACATAACGTAGTGATGTCGGCGCTGCAGTGTAGGCCTGATGTGGCCTGTCGCCGATTCTTTTCCTTTTCGTGCCTTGTTCACAGAAGATCTAAAATCGTGTCATTAGACCGGATCTTTCTTAGGACTGAATCTGAACTTTCTTTTGAGCTGATAACTTCTAATTTTTAAGAACCAAATGACGCTTTCGCCATCCCGAAAATTTGCGACGTTTGTTTGCGAGATGCAGTTTTACTATGAATAAAACTATTAGATCTATTTCACTATGATAATTGAACATTATTGGTACCTCAATAGGCGTCTAAATTAAGTTTTTCCTAACCGGATAACACCTTATATATTAAGAAACAATCTATATATTATTTAATGCGTCTATTTTTACGTCCGTAAACTATGCACTTTTAAACTATTTGTGCACAATAAATAAACGATAACAAAGTAATCTAAATCTACCACCTTCGAACCCTGGCCGCATCTAACTGGTCATTTGACCTTTATACTTCTGAAGGTAAACATGTTTTTATTGCGTGGGAACCGCCATATGAATGGTGACGCGCACAAGCGTGGGAAGAAAACAATGATGAAGGCGGCACGTGCCATGACAGGGAAGAGTATACGCACTCTCAAACATGCATGGGTAATATTGTCTAAATTGTGACACATTCTCAACCCCAGCACGAGTTAAGAGCAGACGTAGCAGCTTGTGGATACGTTTAGCAGCCTCGGCAACGTCCTTTCGCCGAAGCAATTTACGTCAAGATGACCCACACAAGTGTAAAAAAGTGTATCGCTATTTGGACAATGTCTCACACATATGCATATCTTACCATAAGTTAGTTACCAGGTCCCGACGGCGCCAGTAATGGCGCCAGATAATCGGTGGCTCCAACTTGGGAATGCCACGAATGTTTGATGGACAGAACTGAGTCCATTGCTATCAGGACTCGGGAGTAAACAAACATTAGAAGACAAATGAAGCTTGTAGCTAATTAGAACCCAGTCAAACTTGATAGGCATTTTGACTGGTTTCATGTCACTTCAATTTATACATTGCGCAACTTAGAAAATTACAGACTGGTGGGCTTTTTTTTTTTGTTTGTTTGGTGGGAAGCGTTTGGTGTGTAAGCGAGCAAAGGGAACGCGCCAGGTGATTGGAGTGAGACTTTCAGAAACTTGACAGCCTCATGGCAGCCGATGCTTATACACATAACATTCCAGTACATGATCTTACTTGGATGCATCCAGCACTTCTGCATGAGAGTTTAATAACTAAGAAAACGGCAGGAAGATTTACCATAATTTCGTTGAAAACGTTTCAAAAAGGGTACATAAGCAGAGTGGATGACAAGACAAGAGATCAGCATGCAGAGGAGATGACAGAACAAGAGATCAGAAGAGGGGATGATAAAACAAGAGATCAGCAGAGGGGATGACAGAACAAGAGGTCAGCAGAGGGGATGACAAAACAAGGGATCAACAGAGGGGATAACAAAACAAGAGATCAGCAGAGGAGATAACAAAACAAAAGATCAGCAGAGGGGATAACAAAACAAGAGATCAGCAGAGGGGATGACAAAACAAGGGATCAGCAGAGGGGATAACAAAACAAGAGATCAGCAGAGGGGATGACAAAACAAGAGATTAACAGAGGGGAGAACAAAACAAGAGATCAGCAGAGGGGATAACAAAACAAGAGATCAGCAGAGGGGATGACAAAACAAGAGATTAACAGAGGGGAGAACAAAACAAGAGATCAGCAGAGGGGATAACAAAACAAGAGATCAGCAGAGGGGATGACAAAACAAGGGGTGCATGTGCATTATCTGCGGATCAAAGGAAAAAAGCGGTGTCGAAGAAGCGGACATCATTATTTACATAATATTGAAATCATGTAGGGTAACATGGGGCAGCGAGCCCACTGCGGGTCATTGGCCCATAGCGGGTTTCTCGCTAAGTATTGCAGATATTGGTCCGTGTTTTCTACCGCCGGTCGACAGTTTCACTGGGGAGAAGTGTACGGATTTACGTTTTGCTAAGTGTTTGCGTTATTAAGATATTTGTGGATAACTATTTCAGCCTAGATAAAGGTTTTGTTTGCTGCTAATAAAACTGTTATTGATTACTGTAGATGAAGCTTTTGAAATTACTGTGAATTATATTTGAAAGTAATATCTATAGGGATAATTTTGAGATCAAGTTTAGACTATTCGCTTTTAAAATAAAATGTTGACACGATATAAATTGAAAGGATACCTAGTGGGGGCAACGGGCCCACGCGTGTCACGGACCAAAGCGCCCATGGGGAAGTCTTGTGTTATACATCATTAGATTTGTCTCAATGACCTTTTCAAAACTATGACTAGCTTTTGAATTACCAATCACACTTCATATTGCATAATTTTTCGATTTGCCGCCTCAAGGCAGCAGGTTTAGTTTTAGTTATGCGTATTTATGACCCCTTATCGAGTTATTGACTCTTGCCTTGCCAAAAGTAGATTTCAGTCAACACCAATGAGCCGAAAGTTGATGAGTATTTATGGTGTTGGCTGAAATCACGATTAGGTACGAATTATCTGCACATATTATCTGGATTATGGGCAAAACTGGAACGAAGTTTTTTTTTGCTGATTAACTAAATATATTTTTTCTAGTCATGAATACATTTTTTCATGTCAGGACGAGTTTTTTATCGCAAGGATATATTCTTCAAGTCAAGGATATATATTTTTATGTCAATGAAATATTTTTCTTCACGTCAGTGATAGATTTTTTTAAGCCAAGGGTATATTTTTTCATGTTAAGGATATGATTTTTTGAATTGTTAATAAATGAATGAATGTCATATTTTTTAATACATTTTTTCTTATTTTTAACTGTAAAGTGTTGTTTTATAATTTTTAAACGAAAATTATGCAATTGCGGTAAAGGGACCAAGGGTGGGCGCCTTGCCCCAAGCCCATGGGCCTTTTGCCCTAGGGGTGGGGCAATGGGCCCATTTTTACACTTTTTACAAAATGGTGTTTCATCAAAAATTGAATAACTCTATAGGCGTCTAATTCACAACATACATTCCTCATTAGTTGTACCTTTAAACAAAACAAAGAACCACCTCAAATCAATTAAAACTTCATAAAAAATTTTGTTTAAAAATGGGGGGGGGGGGGGCGCTGCCCCATGTTGCCCTATAATTAAGCGACAAATTACTGAACATATAGTACACGATCTAAAAAAATTTAAATTACGGTGCAATTTTTGAGCTTAACTCGTTTTTCAAATTTCTAATCTTTGCGATTTGATATACTAACCTTTTCAAGTACACATCAGTGAAATTGCAATAGAATCAAATTACAAGTATTATACAATGTTAATTGTTATTTATATATTGCATTCATTAGTAAAATACACATCAAATTCAAATTGCTTTAAAAATAATAATCACCATTTGCAGGTATGTGTAAAGAACTTTTCGCTTCTAGAGAACCGGGCTCAGCCAATAAGAATGTTTTTATTAAACACTATGAAATAGCTTCTAAATGCTACAATTGAGAAGCTAAAGTTGTATTACATTGGTTAATTCTTATTTAAACTTTGAGTTGTCGCTTCAATTTATACGCTTCGTAACTACGCACAGAGTGCTGCCGCTGTCGCCTCTCAGCCCCGACAGAGTGAGGCGCGACAGCTGACCGACCAGCTGAGATCTGCTAAATACCATGCACCTGTCAGCTCTTTAGATTAGTTCTCAAGAAACAAAAGTTCACCAGAAAATTTTTGTTCGAGAATAAAATTCTGTGAAATTTTTCTCATTGAATTTTACATTGTTTATGGACGGTGTTTGCCGAGTAATCGTGCCCAGGTATACTGGTAAGACGATGGCGAGATTATTTACAAATGGGTTCATGTACCGTACTTCGTCACGGTTGTACATGAATTTATACTGTTCGTTTAGAAATACATTCCTGCATTAATTATCCAAGTCATTGGAGCAGAGCAGGGCTTCAAGAATAACTGGCGAAGATTTATGGCCAATGGCTGAAAAATCCATCCGTACATTTGATAGAAATCATTTAGTAATTGTTGGTGAGCTACCAATGGAATTTACTACATGATAATAAACATTTACTATTTACTAACAGACATTTGCTGCATAATAAACAGATAACTGCAGTGTTGCAATAACTATGTGTAAATAATTCGAAAACAAAAATAAATATAATGAAGCGTCGGCTGCAAAATGACATTGACGTGCAATTTGTTGTCATTATAAACATTTATGTATATACTCTCGGATATTTTCACTGAATTAGTCATCGCGCGTGAATTCATTCACCGCCTTAGACATAAAATTGTCACTTGAAAAATAAACGTATTTTGCGGCGAAACATTCATAGATTAGAAGACCAATATCATGACTGCGAGCTACGCTACGGACATGATACTTTTGTTAATGCAGTCATGAATGTAGACCATGCTACATATACCTGATATTTATATAAGTGAATGTAGTTTTGCTGTTTAAGTTGGCTCGTATTTAGGGCGTGGTGACCCTGAAAAGAAGCATTCAGGCCTTCATATCGGCTCGCCAGGCGTCACGTATGCGTTTATGTTAGTTGGAGACGAGGGAAGCAAGGTCAGGTATGAGTGAAATTAGGGCAGGGACAACAGAGGAAGATACTGTAAGTTGAGGGTAAGATTAAAAACAGAGGCAGACAAATTTGCAGTTAATCGGACTATTATGGTCATGTCGTATTCATTACACTGCAGTTTTTGAAATTTTTATAAGATATTCAGATATCTCAAGACATATACAATTAGATAGTAGATATATCTCAAGACATATGAAATTAGATACTGGAATATCTCTAGACATATTTAAATTCTTGTTACTTTTCATGTGGTTATTGTTCTCGTGATTTTTATTTTAGTATTGCCTGTTCTTTTATACCCTACATTCTCACCCACACCTCCTCTTACTCATTCTCCATGCACTCTCCAAACATCGCTGTCCACTCTCAGTCATGACAGCAGTCAACGGAGCCGCTATCATAGCAGTCAATTCGTCTCTTATTCTCTCATACTTGGAAACTTCTCTAAAGTAAGACAAAAATTTATGTATGTTGATATTAACGATAAATTAATATTTCAACGTCGACTTAATACGTCGTAACGTATAACAAGATACTGCATTGCACGACAGCTGTATTTTTATGACTTCGAGTTAACCTGGCATTAGAAATAACACGTGTAATATTGATGTATGATGCACGGATATCGTGCGCCCGAAGCTAGAGTTTGGAAACTACGTGTGGTCATCGAGACATGAAAAGAACACAAATTTAATAGAGGGTTCTCAAAAATGTGCAACAAAGATAATTCCAGGCTTGAAGGGCAAGTCCTATGAAGAAAGATTAAATATTATGAAGCTTCCCAGCCTCTGTTATCGACGTCTGCGTGGGGAACTCATTGAAGTATACAAGTATACTCATGGTTTATACAAGGGATCCGAAGGATTACTAGACTTTGAAACAAGAACCAACACCAGGGGCCACGGCAATAAAGTAAAAAAACTGCTGTGCAACTTATCCACGCGACAACATTTCTTCTCGCTTCGAATCACCGACATATGGAACAGCCTCCCCGATTACATCGTTGACTCTCCGAGTGTAAACGCGTTCAGGAACGGACTAGATAAAGCTATGGGAAAATATTTGTTCAAACTCGAAATGCCTAGCACCATATCGAACCCGGTGGAAGTCTAGTAGCTATTTTATCCTATTTGAAACTATCGTCAGTCTTGAAAAAATCCGGTCAAAGGATATGTTTGTAGGTCTTCTGTGAACCAGTCACGAAAAGTACAAGGACCACCGACTGGTTGAACTAGCTAGTAGTTCAACCATATAGTTCAACCATCAGGGCCTACTCTTCTGCGCCGACATCGCTATGCTATGAAAGAACTCAGGAAGAAGATCCGCTATTCAGGATTTTCGCATGCATCATCCTGGGTTCGTGGCCGCATGCAGCAACATCAGTCATCATGGATGAACCCAGACTACGATTCCGGTTCGAGCTGCGGTCGATTACGGACGTGTGCCTGTGAACATTGAACAATCGACTAGATAGATTTGTGTCCACCTAGATATTAGCCGAAATCGTATCTCACTTATTCTCACATATATTTATCAGTATTATAAATAGGTAAG
>NW_025936629.1:0-2045 GCF_000764305.2 Hyalella azteca | reverse complement strand
GGGTGTACTGTACTTTTGAATTCATCCAGTCTAAAGCCACTGTCTGCCAGTACTCACATCCCTAAAGTTTCATTAAGTGCTCAGAAGAATTTTGTCTGGTTCCACGCAGCCTTCTTGATCAGAACGATTAGCTATTAAATACCCAGAGATATGAGTGAGATTTTTTCCAAATAGCGGTGCAGTTTTGGTTGGTAATCCTGATCCATTTTTTTCCAACATATGGATGGGTGTATCAGACCTACTCTGCTCGCGCTGTGGTTAAGAAAGTGTGTCACTGTTTGGACAATATGATCTTTATTTTTCAGAGTATAGATAAATGAGTTTGCGAGAATTGTGATTGTTTATTGGTAACAACATAATTTACTTTCCCCATGGAGTCATGTAAATTTAAATTACTCCGTAGTTTGCCTTCACAGATGCTCTACAAAAATCAAATTCTGACGAAGCAACTTGCGGAATTTCAAATCTTTATCTTATATATGCACGCAGATTTGTTCGTGATAATAAAAATAATAATGATAATAGCTAAGAATTTCACTGTATTTCATGTTTATTAGAATGCACACACATTGACCAAATATTGTAGGAAATATTATAACATAACTGGCTTATGTCCCTCATCACCTCGTTCTGGTGTGCGAAAATATTAAACGGAATTTATTCCAAATCATCAATTTGAATATGCAGCGGCTGGGCCAGACTGAGTCAGGATGACCCATTCAAGGGCAAACCCTGCTTTACTCTTTGTAAAAGAAATAACAAATTTTTCTCAGTATACAAGAAATGTGCTGCCCTTTTCAGCGTGTCTTTTCCTTTCCTCAATATACATGTGTTTATTGAAAAGTTGTTTGAAATTTCCTTCTATATTAATTGGATTTCCAGTTATTCAAAAATTTCAAAAAGTCTTCCCCTCCTCACTGGAGTCTTCGGCCAAGACGGAAACTGCTCTCTAGGCAAATAATCTTAAAACAACGTTGATTACGAGTTGATTTCGGAGAAACAACGCTGATTACGAGTTGATAACGTTGAAACAACGCTGATTACGAGTTGATTTCGTTAGAACAACGTTGATTACGAGTTGATTACGATGAAACAACGCTGATTACGAGTTGATTTCGTTGGAACAACGTTGATTACGAGTTGATTTCGCTGGAACAACGTTGATTACAAGTTGATTTCGTCGAAACAACGTTTGATATAGATTATTACAATGTTAGATGTCGGGTGGAAGTTATTAGGCACAGAGGAAAATTTATGTTGTTCAACTTTGATTGATGAAGATGACAAAGTAAGAGAACATATATTGTTGTGAATGGTGCGAACATCCAACAGGCTGGAAATGACGTCCAGGGGTCACAAATTATTTTAGTTATCCCATATATTTAACCAGGAGCCAAGTATGAATGTTCAGGAGCCAAGAATGGATTTCAGCCGAGATCTCCTACTTCCGAAAAATTTAAGCGTACTCTTGATAGCAATATAACGAGGCTCATTGAAGGATTAGAAGTTTCTGTAAAGGGCTCGCTAACGAGTCTAATGCACCAGAGACTCACTAATGCACCAGAGACTCACCAATGCACCAGAGACTCACTAATGCACCAGAGACTCCCTAATGCACCAGAGACTCACTAATGCACCAGAGACTCACTAGTACACCAGAGACTCACTAATGCGCCGGAGACTCACTAATGCGCCAGAGACTCACTTGTGCGCCAGAGACTCACATATGCGCCAGAGACTCACTAATGCGCCAGAGACTCACTAATGATCCAGAGACTCACTAATGCACCAGAGACTCATTAATGCACCAGAGACTCACTAATGCCTTTGAGACTCACTAATGCACCAGAGACTCACTAATGCACCAGAGACTTACTAATGCACCAGAGACTAACCAATGCTCCAGAGATTCACAAATGGACCAGAGACTCACTAATGCTCCAGAGACTCACTAATGGACCAGAGACTCACTTATTGACCAAAAACTCACTAATGCGCCAGAGGCCCACTAATGCGCCAGACACGACTCACTAATGCGCCAGAGA
>NW_025936628.1:0-508 GCF_000764305.2 Hyalella azteca | reverse complement strand
GCGGTCTCGAACTCGCAACTCACTGCTACAATTCTACTGTGCTTAACCGCCCGGCCTCATCGGCGATTCTGACCAGAAACTGGCGCACAGAGCTGGGATCGAACCCGCGCCTCTTGCGCCAATATCTTGGTACTCTGAACTTTAACCACTGGGCACTGTTAAGCTCATTGCATAGAAGTTTGATTTAAAACTCATTCCTAATCAAATTAAGCAAAAACCTACCTAAAAATATCCATAAAATGCTAAAAAAAAAACACTTATAACATAATACAATTGACAGGATTTTGCCTCAAGTTCGATCGTTTGCAATGTAAACAATGAGCAGGGCAATCCTCATTGCCCGGGTCGCCTGCCGAAGACCACCACTGCCCTGAATGTAATGGACCATCATGATTCCTGCCTTCAGGAACGTGGCCTTCAACACTTCAAGCCGTCCGTATCTAGGCCGTGGGTCGAACCAGCCTTCGGTCGAACGGCCACTTGTCGAAGGACGATAAATTTTGGAACA
>NW_025936627.1:150095-175770 GCF_000764305.2 Hyalella azteca | reverse complement strand
GTGCTGTTGTGCTGCGTGTTGTGGCGTGCTGTTGTGCTGCGTGTTGTGCTGCGTGTTGTGGGGTGCTGTTGTGCTGCGTATTGTGGCGTGCTGTTGTGCACGCCACTCTCAGGTCTCCTTAAGTTATTGACGGTAACTTCCTATGGTACAGTTGGAGTTTACCAGGATTGGTCCAGGTTCGAAAGTTTATTGTAGTAGAGCTGAGAAATAGAGGAGGGAAGCGCATTGACTGATGGACTTCTTACTCCTACAAGCAAGCACATTTAATTACACAATTATTTTTACATACGCATCTACACAATACAATTATTTGCAGTTATTAACTCATTGAACACACTTAATCTATTGTGCAGCAGATAATCTAGGCGCTTACCAAGGATAAAAACGGCTGACTTCACAACGTAACAACAAAAACTTGAACGTAAGACATGCCCTTAAGCCATAGTTGGGTCGATGTTGCCAGAACGTATTCTGAAAATTTTAAATCATTACATTCTCTATTTATTGGTGTAGCATGTTCCGTTTCATAATCCTTGTTAAAGTTAACTATCACCAGTTTTCAATTTGGATTTAAATGTGCATTACCGAAAGGTTCTGAATTTTGAGTCCAAAGTTTGAACAAAGGCTGGAGCAAAAATCGGTTTATGTTTTTGTATTAATAGTTTGTTCATTATTATATTTTGCATCCTTTTTATTCATCCTCTCTTTCCCATCATCGGTTTAATGCTTGGAGTCACCGAAGAATTTATTTTATTCATTTATTGAATGGAACCCAACACTTCCTCGATCCGTGCTGCTAGGCTTGATGTTATCTCCTGGAATGTGAGCTTGAGTCATGAAGTTTGAAGCTTTTCTAAAATAAACAAATGCAAAAACTAAATAACTAAACTGAACTAAATAAATAAATTAAACTAAACTTCCTAAGTAAATTGACCATTTAAATTTCCGAAGATAAACTGTACTCTTCTGTCAGTTTCTTTTCCATATTTTTTATTTTTGCAGTTTATTTTTCATGCAGCGCTCCAACGGCAGCATCCACTCATGAAGGCCCGAATTTTATGACGTCCCCATTAAGAAGCAGCCTACCGAGACCTGACTTGCTGAAATGAAAATCAAAATATTTTTCCGTTTCAGAAAATTAGGTCTCGGTAGGCTGCTACAGATTAGTGCTCTATAAAATTTCGGTCTAAAAGTGTCTATATGGTCTTGCGGTTATAATTAGCGCCCTGCGTTGAAACGAAGCGGACAAAAATCTGACAACCTTCGCAGGAGCAAATTGTGAATAAAAAGTTTCATAATCGGTTTAGATATGACAGAGTTATTAGTGCCGAGGTTACTAATTAAAGCGGCGGATGTGGCGTGTGTTTTTTTATTCTGTGAGAAGCTTCGTAGATTAAACGTTTGTCCATTTTTACAGAGCTAACCGTAGTGAGGAGGTAGTGAGGAGGCGCTCGTGAAATATCAGGACCAAATCAATCACTTCGTTTTATTCCATCCAGTCGCAAACTTATCGCTGGTGAGTAGCCTTAATTTGGATCATGCGATTACATAGAAACGCTATACATGCCAAGTATTGCAATGCCTGTGCTGGGAAATACAGTAAGTGTAGGCAGCAATAATCTTGTGTAATGTGTGCTAAGTACAGCCGATCCTGAGCCGCTTAATAGTGAAGCTAACACTATTATCATTATCCCTCTTCATTGTTATTGGAGTAAGCTCGAATTGCCTTTTTGTAGGTTTTATCTGATCTATACTATCTAAATTCCTTAATATTTCCGGTTCCGTTTCAGTCTGAGTGTAGTAAGATATTCATGATGAATTTAATTGATTTCAAAGTCATATTTTTGAAAATGGGATGTTTTTACCATGTTAAAGAAGCAGTACATAACATTTTCCAACGATAACCATCAGGAGAAGTTGAAAATTAGGGCGAAATATTCACGAGGCAAAGCAGCATTCTGAAAATATGTTAATCAATTATGTTAATTTAAATTATGAATTGTAATCTTCTCGAATTAACGGGCTTGAGAATACCACGCTCTTTGCTTTACTCGGCCGCTGGAGCGGAGGCCACAACGCCCAGCGCTCCAGGTATCATTAAAGATAATGTAATTTCCCGCTCGAGATTAAATTAGCTAACTTCTTGCCAGTATTGGACAAGTTGAGCTCGGCAGCGAAAAAAAGTTGGCTACTGCGGCAGTGACAAGCACGGCTATTTACCTCAGCGGTCGACGTTGCGTTCTAACAGTTTCAAAATTATGTCGATGGCCGACAGTCGGCTTTTCTTTGGTCGCTGAAATGCGCACAGAATTTTTCAATTAGGGAAGGCCATTCATATAATTTACTTTCGAAGGTTTTTAAAAAGTTTCTGTTCCAAACTAGGACCGACATCACTACAGAAAACTTTATCGACGACAAGAAATGCTGTATACCGAAGTGTTCGACGTTATTGGTTTGCTGGCATGGATATATAATAACGTGCATAGAAATTGCAGAGATTCAACATTCTATTGTAGGTCTGAAATTTTTAAGATACGGGAAAATAAAATTTAGATGACAAAGACCAGCGATGATGATTATCTCCTTGGCAAATTGGCCTGGCTTTTATAATGGGCCAACATCGGTTCTGCGATGGACAGAAGGTGAACCCCTGGGGTTAACGTTGAGGTTAAGAGCCTCAGCCACCAATAGCTTTATTTTGCTTGGAAGCGTTTATGCACATTTGATATCCTTTAATACCTACAACAACTTGAATGTGCATTTTATAAATTTCTCTAGAAATGCAAGTCACCCGATGAAAAATTAGCAAGACGTGATAGTCGTAAGATAAAATAGAGATAAATTTTCATTTTGGCCCGAAATGCTGCAAATAATAATTAGTATATACAGCAGAATTAGCGGGGGAATTTATAGCGTTCATAATCAAGTTTTTATTTAATGATTACAGGCATAAAATAACAAGAAGCATGTTAAAAAGTCACGCAGAGCGCAAGCGGACGCTCGATGATCAGCGCTCTCATGTACCAGGCCATCAGACGTACTAGCACAAACGGGAAAGGCAACAGGGAATTAAGGATGAGGGAGAGATAAATGAGAACAGAGGATGAATCGAGGGCCGGTGAGGACTGAGGATGAATCAAGGGCCGGATAGAACTGAGGATGAATCAAGCGCCGGCGAAGCCTTAGGATGAATCAAGCGCCGGATAGGACTGAGGATGAATCAAGCGCCGGCGAAGCCTGAGGATGAATCAAGGGCCGGATAGGACTGATTATGGATCAAGGGCCGGTGAGGACTGAGAATGAATCAAGGGCCGGCGAGGACTGAGAATGAATCAAGGGCCGGATGGGACTGAGAATGAATCAAGGGCCGGCGAGGACTGAGAATGAGTCAAGGGCCGGCGAGGATAGAGGATAAATCAAAGGTCAAGGTCGGAGAGGACAATGGATAGATGAAGAGAGAACGATGAATATTTTTAAGAGCTATAGACAATTTGAGGATGAACTAAGAGCTCGATTCATGGATGGATGATGCGTGGGAGGTTGCTGACGATGAAGGTGGGCTGGAAGAAGTTGAGGTAAAAGACATGGCTAGAGAGAACGAAGGACGAAACTGATGAATTGATTGAAGCTGATATAACCAAAGATGATAAGAACGGGCTAATAAAGTAGTGGTAGATCAGAGGTCAAAAATATTTTGGACAGAAGCAGGAGCCGGAGAAAATTTGGTCGATTTCATTCAAAGTCTGAAGCTAAGAAAACAGTAAAAAGTATCAAACGAATGCGACAAAGAGAGATTTGTCGAATAAATATCCCTGAATGATTATCTTTTAAGAACAAACAAAAAAATTAATAAATAACCTCACGGCACGTTATTCACTACGGGACGGGGCGTGACATTTCGACAGGTTATCTATAATTAATGAGCATTTAGACATTTAGCATTGTCGGGGCTCACGCGAGAACTAAATAAATGTGAAAGTAAATTCATCAATGGCCCCCGACATTAACGTATTGTTGGATGATGCAATTTTTGCTATTAAAATAAAGACTAATAAAACTGAATAAACAAAAATATTTAATTTAAGCACTCCATCTTCGTGTACAAAAGCAAATATAAACCGTGCTTTCTCTTTAGGCCGGCTATCAACGTGAATCAAATCAAAACCAAGTCCTTATTTTTGGAGCCTTCCTATACATACAAAGTGAATGCACAAATTTTGAACAACGAAATGAATAAACTTATAAAAGGCATAAATATATCACCGATGACATAAGATGAATAAATGATTTATAACAAATGATATATAACATAACTAAGAATATTTGCTAAAAGATTAATATAAACATCACTTAACCACCAGGGCACAGATAACCCTAAAATAACTACGACTAAAAGAACCTCGTTCCTCTGTGGTGGAATCACGTACCAGAATTGCTAGGTATTACGGATTCCTACCGAGGTCACTTCAGAAGTGACTAAAAACTAGAATGAGAAATACTAATCAAATATTTACAAGAACATTGCATCCCCTTATAGTATTTATCATTAGCATTGAGGCTAGCATTTTTGCATTGCATTTAGGTACAGAATTTAGGCATGAATTTTGTAATAATATTTAGGCTAAGAATATAAAATTTACGTTTAATGCGCTTAAGCTATTCATGCATGCATTCCTGCTAAATGTTATTCATTCATGCACGACATTTAAAATCATCGTTCACTCCCCACGTGATCGCGGATCAAACGGTAGCTGCGAGCGAGGGAGAGAATAACACACGCACACGAGTGCGCTTGACCAGATGCTAAATGTTTGCTCGGTCGTGCGCTACAAACAAACAGGCGGAGACCTCTTCAGTTATCATGCGAAGCCGGCCACGCTACAATAACAGCAGCGGCGTCTATCACAAGTGTTTGTGCAGCGGCCAATACACTTCATCCTGCGGATGGGTAACTTTCAGTGCAAGTAAAGTCATGGCAATGCAATTAATGCAACATTCACTGTAAAGACTGCGTTATTTTCTTCAGTGACGCAAATAACTCATGACCACGAATCTTGAGTCTAAATTACAACTTTCACTCGCACGAAGGCAAATATTGATGCACATTGCCAGCACTTCGTCCACTGAAGTTCAGTTCATTTCCGTCGATCATGACAGGATTATTCATGAATTCCCAGACGATTTTATGCGATCATAAATTTAACTTATAGCATATTAAACATAACTAAATTCACATGATTGAATGGTTCACTGGAACGCATGTCACTTGAATGCTCTTAGCTTAATCGCGCCTCTGATATAAGCTCCAGTATTAGGATTGCTATCTCTGCGCGCAGCTTCAAAGTATCGACATTTGTCATCCTCTGCAATGGCATCTGGTCCATTGATTGTCCTTCACTTTCACTTGATTTGCCTTTTGGTCCATTTATTATCCTTCACGTTCTCCTGATTGCCCTTCACGTTACCTGATTTGCTTTCACGAATTCGATTTGCTTTCACCTTCACCTCATTTGCCTGCATGTTCACCTAATATGCTTTCAAGTTCACCAGATTTGCCTTCACTTTTACTAAATTGTCTGAAAGCAATATTTCCTGAGAGACGTAATATAAAACATGAAGTGAACAAAACCTACCGCGCTCCATTTCGACTGCAATTCAAGGGATTCTATCTCAAATGCTGACAATTTTTTTCGATTCTTGTAAGCGACCTACGGAGATTTGTGCTCAGAAAAAAAATTCAGTGATGTAATTTTTAATTGAATGCATCGATAGCCTGCGCATGGGTTACTTTTCAACGAACTATCCAATTCCGCACGTTTGTGCGGAATTGACGCAATCTCAGGTTCTGGTATCCCGACGCGAGAAAAATATAGGTGATAAGCGCTCGAACCGCTCATATATAAGCGTATGTACAGCGCCAGGCTTCCGACACGCGAACAAAACAAAAACTAACTTTGACCAACATATATAAGATAATACAAAGTTTGTATACGCCGTTTACGTGCAACTGCTCCGTTGCTTCCGACGCGCTTCGTTTTATCGCTTCACTGTCTTAGAGTTTGCCAGCTTGGAAGGCTGCTGCAATAACACTTCAAGTGATCACCGCCTTACCAAGTATAACGGTGAGTATAATGGTCAGTAGAAAAGTTAGTATAATATTGTGTTTAACGGTGTGTATAATTAACGGGCATTCTCTTACCAAGGAGACTTGCACTAAGTGATATCGTTGCTCGTAACACTTTTTGTGAGAAAAGAGTCGGCTTAACATCAGCGGCAGCTGACCGAGCAGGTAATTTTGCTGAATTTTCTTCATCCACGTTATGGTGGCTGCGTGGATATCTAGTTATGCCTTTTCGGAAATCACGTCATAGTAAAACTGTTTTCATTAATCATTGTTCAATTTAGCAGTATAGTTAAAAATTGATTTGAAACATTTACAACTAATTCTGGTTCGCGTGTTGCCGGTAGTAATAATATAGCTGATAACATCTGATTTGCCTTCGTGGTCTTCTGATTGTCCTTCACGTTCACATGATTTGGATCAAGCTGAAGAAGTAACTATATTCCCAGTAGGCATTCACTGATTGAATCAACGTTTAAACAACTACCTATTATGACGTTAGGATCGCGTTGAAAAGAAGTTGAGAATGAAAATAGAAGCAACGTCATTTACGAAACGTCGTACTGACGTTACAATGCAACATTGAATCGATGTTGCTACTACAACGTTATTGCAACGTCACATTCTCTGGTTAAATAAACGTTGAAGAACCTATTTTTACAATATTGAGATCACTTTGAATTCAGTTATCAGTCGATGCCTTGAGTGCTGGCAATGTTGTCACCCTCAGCGCCTTCCAGGTAAATGGTTCTTATAAAACAAACTTTAAATGAGCGGTAAGACACTGAGGAAAGTAAGCGGTCGAGACATCCAACTTGTTCATGAGGCTTCATGTATTAGTATCACGTGGTTGGTACCGTACATTGATCGTCGTAGCTAAACGCTACCTTAATTTGAAATGCGGAATGGCAGGCAGAAAAAATGTTCAAAAACGAAGCAACTATTTTTACGCCGACGAAGCGAAAAATTATTTCGTGTCAGTTTTTGTTAGGAAACTATACACTATTGAAGTATAGAAATAAATAATAAATAAAAAACAAAATGAATGCAGCGGCCACGCTACAATAACAGCAGCGGCGTCTATCACAAATGCTTGTGCAGCGGCCACGCTACAATAACAGCAGCGGCGTCTATCACAAGTGCTTGTGCAGCGGCCACGCTACAATAACAGCAGCGGCGTCTATCACAAGTGTTTGTGCAGCGGCCATGCTACAATAACAGCAGCGGCGTCTATCACAAGTGTTTGTGCAGCGCATAACAAGCGCGGCTGCAGTGAAATACAAGCACATCAGCGGAGAGTTACGACGCACGGAAGCCTCATTTGAATGAGGCAACAAATTTCACGGCGCTTTGTTCGATGGAGACTTGCAATTTGAGCGGCGATTGCGACAATTAAAATAATCTGGACGTACGTCTGCGAGTGCCTTCTTACAGCTGCAAAGTTCTCGAAGAGTTCGGGCTTCTCCACAAAAAATATTTGATCGCATCGTTTCCTTGAGTATCACGAGTCGCTTTAGCACAATAGCTTTTCTATGTACATGTTTTGATGCATCACTTGAGCATGTACGCGAACTAATTCAAATTTAAAAGAAATTTTCACCGCACAGGTTTGGACAGAATGAGTACAAGTCATTTATCCGTTTAACTTGGAGAAATTTCTAGCTGATGATTTTACAATATGATGAAGTTGCTAAATTTAATCCGAAATCCTTCGAATTCATTCATTTTTGGACATGAGTTCGAGCAAATGCTTTGCTCTGGGGTAGAAATGTTGATATTTAGTTTCATTTTCCTAATGCCAATTATGCGTTTATAGGGAAGTTAGGGAATTTCAGGTAAGTGCTCTTATGTGGGTCACTTATATTAGCAGTTATAAGCGTTCACTTGTTTTACTTCACAGCTGGAATATCGGAGCGCCCGTATAATCTGCATCGCGTGGCATTCCAGGTGAACGCTAATCAAAATTCCTCAATCCTCCGATGTATTCTGCTTTGATTTCGTTAAAAAAACATCGGCGAATTAATCATTGCGACCCGAGCAGACAATAACTGACGTATCATAATCCAGTAAACCGAAAGGCTGCCAATTATATTAAATTTCCGGAGTAAAAATACTTGTCGGTATCGAGCTCAAGTTTAATGTTATTATTACGAAGATATTTAGAGCTGTACGAGCATTTCGGTGCTGTACGAGCTTTCGGTGACCAGTGATGAGTTAAATATGTTACATAGAATTTACTGAGCATATTCCCATTATTATTATACTCAATATATCATTTTTATTAGCTGACTCAACTACGCGTCAACTATGCGGCTCTTAATGGAAATGCGGATTGATGAGGCATGAACTATGCAGTGCCTATTAATTAAAATCGGGACAAATGAGTCGTTAACTCGGCGGCTCTTAACGAGAATTTGGACTAAAGAGAACCTGCATCATGCACAGATGGCACCTGCATCATGCACAGATGGCACCTGCATCATGCACAGATGGCACCTGCATCATGCACAGATGACACCTGCATCATGCACAGATGGCACCTGCATCCTACCCGTCACGTCCTAATCATGACCCACGTGTAGGAGCTGAGTGAGTCAGCGGCGACAGCTATTGATGTCCTGGCAGGTGAACTCCACAGATGCAGCAGCCACTGCACCAACATGCAGGTAATTCACTTAACAAATGCACTACACTAAATCTACCGAGTCATAGCAGCTGCACAACACAACAACTGCGTGTCATAGCCAATGAATCATACCACAGCTGCATCACTCACCATACAATAGCTGCATCGTACAGCAGCTGCACCACACCGCAGCAGCACCACACAACAGCTGCATCACCCACATATCCCCCTTTATTCAGGGAAGCGCAGCCGTGCACCACTAATTTTGTGCTCCAACAAGCCCTTAATCGAACGCCTTGGATCTCTCCGGACCTACACCAATCAGTCGTGCACCACTTGGCTTTGTCCTCTTCCGGCCTTGAACACCCCATGCCGTGCACCACCAGGCCGCGGATCGAATATGACTTCCGGGCATCGTTAAATTATGTAATTTTGCGTTCGCCGCATCTGAGGTTAGGTTTCAGATAGCATAGTTCTGTTCCAAAATTTATCGTCCTTCGACAAGTGGCCGTTCGACCCAGGGCTGGTTCGACCCACGGCCTAGAAACGGACGGCTTGAAGTATTGAAGGCTACGTTCCGGAAAGCAGGAATCATGATGGTCCATTACATCCAGGGCAGTGGTGGTCTTCGGCAGGCGATCCTTGTCCAGAAGCTGCACCACGCAACAGCTGCAGCACTCAGCCTCTTCACCACGCAACAGCTGCAACACTCATCCTCTTCACCACGCAACAGCTGCACCACTCAGCAGCTGTGGGCTGCTGGGTTTTCATGTCAGCGGAAATTGACATTAAACAAATCGGAGGCTGGCGAGCGAAGGCTGCCCTCGCCACGCGTCATCACACAAGGTAGGCACCAACTCACATAAGCACAAATATAAGCAAATTTCGTACAGTACATATTTTATTTAAAAATAAACCCATTTATTAGATTTTAGGCTAATATCCCCGACCGTATCTCGACTACGATCATATTCCCTTCTCTGCAGCTTCTCACTCTTAGGCTGTGTACTATTCGTTTCTTCGGGTTTCTGATGATGATGGCGAACAGCTAGCGTCTCAGCGCTCGAATGTAGTTGATGTAGTCTACGCGGGGTGGAATGTATGTGGTTCATTGCAATGGGTCCTTGTTGGTATCTATTGTGATTGCGAGTATGTCTGCATGGAAGCTGTCGTGAAGTTTGTATGGGATTAAGCGTTTTATACTGTTACAATTCATTCCGGTGCTGCACCGGAGTGAATTGTGCTATCTTTATTTCAGCTATGGACGTACGTACGTTATAATCGAATATTCTGAGTGGAGAGTTATTGTTTGTGATAGAGTGATCGTTAATAAGGATGATGTCAGGATCTATGTCATTTTAAATATTTGATAATGTAGAGTGCTTTTTGTGCCAGTGTTGGACATTGTTCTGCAGTATCTTAATTAAGTGTTGATTAAGGGGTCATGATGGCGGAGGATGATTAAATGTGGATTGTTTCGGCTTTTTGGGCGGTGGTGGTACTTATGGTTGTGTCTCTGACCATGGTAGTGAAGGTATCGTGAGGAATGATGTTGATCGTGGGCTTGTTAAATGTAAATTTGTCTTGTCTCAGATAGTCGATAATTTTTTAGGAGTCTATGTCTTTCACCGAGAGCTTCAGTCCGAATTCGTTCTTTCTCAGTTCGTCATGGTACCAGCTGTTGTGAGGGATGGCATGGATTGGGTTGTGGTCTCTGTTACTTCTAAATAGTCTAACATCTAACATCAGCCCTGGCTGAAATGGGTGATTCTCCGTATTGTTCGTCACTAATTCTTCGTTTCTGGGGTCACGTTCTTCGTAGTGGACTTTAGTTGTCGGGGGAAGAGGGACGTTCTGAGGGATCTCGTCTGCAATCTGCCTATCTGCCAAGTTTAGTGGGGACCGTCTCATATCGTCATCGTCAATTAATTCTGTTTGGAGATCGAAATCGGTATCCGGAGTCTTGGTTTCAGGTTGGTTATAAAAAAGTTGAATATTACAAATTGAACATATTACAATATAACAAAGACTGACCGAGACCCGGTCAGCGACCGTTTTTTTGCAATTTCACGACCGTTTGAATTTTGCAGGTTATTGACGGCCTAAAATTTCATATTATTGACCACTTCAGTTGTACGATTTATTGACGACTGAAATTCTACAAATTATTGGCACCTTAATTGATTAATTTATACAAGTTTTTGACCTCTTTAGTTTTTTGTTACCGACTCGTCGCCAGCAGCTAAGACTTTTTTCATCAACCAGTAATTAAGGTTCAGGCTGAGAACCGCGCGAGCCCTCAGGCAGGCTCGGCTGATGGCCTATGGGATTCTTTCACTACGTGTAGTCATCATAACTCTGCTCGTGAATGAAATATCAATCTGAAAAATTTCAAGCTCATTCAGCTATTTATACACAATTTTACTACAGACACAAATAATATGTAAACTTTGTATAAAGTCAGATTTGATAGAGAAAATTTTTGAACGTCAATGTTCATTTTACAAGCGACATACCTAAATTTGTGAAACATAAGGAAGTAGTACTATTTATCCTCTAATGATCGGTATTAAGAACATCAACCTCTATTTTAAAAATATCTTTCACCAAAAACTAGTTACAGACTAGCATACTCCCATGTGGAGAGGAAATCCCGTATACTAACAGTTCAAGTGCAGGCGGTGTGGAAGGTACGAGGAGAAATCAGACCGCGTAAATTACTCGGCTCTCAGTCCACGGCTCTCAGTACGGTGGAGGGGAACACAATGAGAGGCGAGGAATAATATGTGGCCAGTGGTCGGCCGAGGTCAATTTAATTCTAGCCGACCGCTGGCAATTCCTCGAAGCCGCCCGTTACCGCAAGAAAAGGGGCTGGCTAGGATATCTTATTGCAAAGACAACAAGCTCGAGCGTAGCAACTGACCAAGCTTAGGACCGATCGAGGATTTCACAGGATGGCCGAAAATATCTCGCTCTCAGACTTCACCGCACTTTGCCTACCAGCCTTAAGTCACTAGTCACACGGCTGGTCATATGAATAACTTCAAAGTGAATCTTAAGAATTATCCTAATGATAACTGTGGGATTGAACATCAGAAGCATTACAGGGACCACATAGGATAAACGACAGGTATATGCAGCAGAACAACATCCAGTACACAGGAACGAACGCTTGCCTCATCGGTAATCCTCCGCCGTTACGCAGTCCTCACTCCTTAATGACTGCCTTGCAGCTCGCCATCCAATGGTTTTCATTCCATCATGAACACACGTCTCTGAAAGTTGCTTCTCAAAATCAATACTGCCTGCTATATTGCTACACCAATTACACTTCGGTGCGTTGAGCGTCTCGTTTGTTGCAGTATCTACCGAGGGTCACGCCTCGGCTAGGCATCACAGAACGCGACACGCGACACAGAAACTACTACTCAACGACACGAGAGCCGAGTGCAACTGACGCGCTTAGTCGCGCTACACACTTCACGAGTCACGACGCGAGTGGCAGGAGCGTGCGCGGATAAGCGTTACTTGGTCCGCACCTGCGGAGTGAAAAACTGTGTTAAACCGAGTCTAGGTGGCACTGTTGTGTTTACTGAACGGTAACTAGGTGTCATCTCAGCGCCACTGGCAGCCGCTGACGGCCCCTGCAAGCAATTAATTGCCACTGAATGTCACTGAGCACTCCTGAGAAGTACTAATGGTCCTGCAGAGACTAGCCTGCAGTGACAGGCCTTGTGTGAATGGCTAGTAGTAAGTGGCATGCAATGACTGAATGACAGTGACAGGCCTGCAGTAACTGGCGTGCAATGATTGGCTAGTTACTGCAGGCTGTCGTGTTTAACTGCAAACGACGAACAAGTGTTAGCTTCTCTCTTCATAGTAAATTTAATAGAAGAATGATCCAGATTGAAATAATTGAATAAAATGCCCACGTTATAGGGATAATTAAAAGTTTCCACCGAAATTTCCCAACATGGTCTGAAAATCGAAGGAACAATTAGCAGGCCAAGAAGTCTGGTGTAAACAAATGAAAATATTCCCTAAAGTGGAGACAAAAGCGTTTCTACGACAAATGTTTCTTCGCAAACGTGGAGCCCAAAACATCACAGCATTTAAATTCTTATTCAATACACTGCAGATTTCGGAAACATCGTGTGAATATTGGTCAACGATTTGTAACTATTGTACCGTTCGTTCAACATTCGACCGATCTAATGACCTGGCTAGTGACCGGACGCCAGACGGGACAACACCGGACCAATGATCGGACCAGTGACCGACCGTCCCTGCGATTATAGATTATAGAACATTTAAACGAAATGAATACATCTTTTTCATTAAAAATCTTTGGAAACTCCCTGCCGGTCATTCAACAGCTGTCACTTAACCAGCCTTACCAGGAACGACTCACAAATTATTCGTTCTTCCCCTTAAACCTCCGTAGCTTATTTAAGCCACGACATGAACATCAGTCCCTAGACATGTCCAAGGCCAACGATAACGCACCATTAGTGCGCCGATAAATGGCCCTTAGAGCTCCGATAAGCCGCTCTTAGGGCGTCGATGACACGCGCGCTCTGGGCGCTGTGTAAACTTAAGTCGCCATGCATATCCAACAACGAGTAAAGCGCTCTAGACGAGCCTCACGTTCATTCATTCATGCAGCAGATGAATGCCATAATAAATTAATTCTGCATTATTCGTGTTGCCATTACAATGTCCCAGAAGGTAAAACATAGAAAAATATCATTCATGCACTCGGATTACCCAACTGCCGTCATTCCGGATCCCATCATCGCGAATCCTTAATCGCGAATATAGTCATTCTGCATACTGTCATCTCGAATCACATGCCGAATATTAATATGCCATATCCCGCCATTCATAATCCTATAATTCCGGATCCCTCCAACCCGAATTACCTCATTCCGAAATTCATAGTCCCGCTGTCCGGTATTCCGACATCCCGTATCCAGCAAATAATTTTGAAACTCTGGAACATTGGTTAACAAAATGCCTGTGTTAACGCCACATTTATAAAGCAAGGACTTTATAAATGGCCATTAGTTGCCCACCTTTAAATCGCAGCCAATTTTCTTAAAAGGCCAGCAGTGGCTTTCATTTCCGCGTTCTGCCATGTATGTTTGGAGTGCAGCCAACACCCCGAGGCGGCGGCCACATTTCTTCGTTTCTGAAAAATCGGTCCAAATTATGGGCGAGTTATGGGCGCGCGAAGCGTCTCTTGGCCAGCAACTGCCCCTTGCATCAGATTACGGGGCACGCTGGGTCAGGCATGTTGTGGTGCGCCATGTGCTGTGTCATGCGTCATGTGCTGTGTCATGTGTCGTGTGGTGCGTCATGTGCTGTGTCATGTGCCGTGTGGTGCGTCATGTGCGTCGTACGAGGTATCATATATTATGTGTTATGCTGGTTGATGTGATGTGTGTTGTCATGGATTGTGTGTCTTGTCGGTTGATGTGTTGTGCGCTTTACCACGTGTTGTGGGACTTGCACGGTAATATTTTTGAAACGGGTTATTTGTTGTGTGATGTTGTATCATGTGATGGGGAGGATAATTCATTATGCGAGTCTACTGCCCTCGGTTACAACCCTGAGCTAAAACTATAAACTACGACCCTCTCCTACGATGCTAACTTACGGCCCTCATGTTAAGTCACCTACGGCCCTCACTCCGACCCTCTGCCAGTACCTTCAGTTACGACCCTGGGCTATGATCCTCCTGGGCTTGCCACATGCCCTCAAATTTCCCTTGGCTCCCCTCGGTCAGTGCCACTGACGCGCTTCGTTGTTTTCAGTTTTTTTCGCGACATATTTTCGGTACCGAAATTCGGCGTGACTGAGAGTGGAATTTGTCACTAGGCCTCAAGGGACAGGCCTACTTTTAATCAAAATTGTGTCTGCACGACACGGGAATTTAAACAGAAGAAGCAAATTAGAGTCACAAATGCGTTTCAGGCGGTACAATTTCGAAAAAAAAAATGTTACAATCGCTCTTTGTTTCTCAACGTCTTTAAAATATTGTGGTACTATTTTCATCTCTTATTCATCTCGTTGACTATAAAAACATCTTTGAAACTATTATTTGGCTCAGAATCGATACGAATCCAGCTTAAAATTTGACTTATTATCGGCCATTTTTTGGCCAGCGATTGTCCACCTCGATCCAAGTTCTCTGCCAGCAAGCGTCCTGAATAATACACCTCCACCTCTTGGAAGCACAGTAAATTTTCGTGTTTGCTGCTCATAATATCCTGCTTATAATGATACGTACGAACAGAGTACCAATTGCGACCACCGTAAATATTACAATCACTGTCCAATTTGCTAACAAAGTCCATTTCGCGACCAAAGTCCAATTCAAGACCTAAATCCAATTTTCGACCGCCGTACTGTGAGAAATTCCTCATTTCCCACCGTTAATTAGTATATATGCTAGGGTTTGTTTATATAAGATCTATTATTAACCGAATTATCTTACTTCTAGAATCCGATTCTCTAACTTCAGCCGAAGAATAAGCATTACCAGTAGTCTATATTAGAGGTTCTGCCGCGGATCTTAACAGTTCTCATCAGCATCTTTTATCGATTGTATCAAAATTATCCGTGCCGCCAGTGAAAACATAGACGACAAGAAGCTAGAAAACAAGAAGCTAGAACACAAAAAGCTGGAAGGCAAGAAACTAGAAGACAAGAAGCTAGAAGAAAAGAAGCTAGAAGATAAGAAGCTAGAAGATAGGAAACTATAGAAAATGAACTAGATGTTAAGAGCTAATCTACTGAAATTTACTGGGGACAATCTGCTTAGTAAACAAATATCGTAAGATCCTAGATCTGTTAATCATCTAGTTTCTAGAATGAGTTGACGTTTGGATTGGGGAGGCTTCGTTCGTCCAACCATCATTTGATGGTGGTAGAGACTTTAAATTAAATTGAGAATTCGCAGAGGCCTTGACTCTTAGGAGGAATGGTGGGAAATTAAAACCTATTACTCAGATTAAAAATTTCCTAATTGGCTGTGCGTTGTCCGGGGCTAACTCCGGGGCTTCGGTGGGGGCGATGCCTAGGGAACGGCAGACGACAAAGGCACGACTTCAATGAAACCGTGGGCGGTGAAGAAATGACGAGTGTTGTGCTTATTATAGTTATGTGTGTGAGATCGTGTGTGCTGTGTTTTATTATAAGCTGTGTGTATAATTTACATATTTATTTATTTTATTTAATTATTATTTTTTGCTTATGCTGATTTCATCGTTTCGCATGTGTGTTCTAAAACTCCTATGTTCCTGATAGTTTTGTTTAAAAAAAGATGTGTGTGCACTTCCGTGTCTAAGTTATAATTTTAGGTTTCTTGGTATTTAAGTGGATGAATGTGAGTGTTTTTATCCAGGCACAAAGGAAAAGATTACGAGCGTTGTGCATAGAAGACATACAATAATGTAACGCTCAGTTAACGGTCGGCTCCTCGAGGCTCGCGGGGCGTCTTGTCGGCGGCAATATTAGCGGGCAATAAGCGGCACCACATCGGAAAACCTGCTACCCGATGGCACATGCTGCACCATACGCATGATGTAATTTATACGTTACATGCTGCACTATACGCATGATGTAATTTATACGTTACATGCTGCACTATACGCATGATGTAATTTATACGTTACATGCTGCACCATACGCATGATGTAATTTATACGTTACATGCTGCACCATACGCATGATGTAATTTATACGTTACATGCTGCACTATACGCATGATGTAATTTATACGTTACATGCTGCACTATACGCATGATGTAACCTACGCCTGTTGCGTAATGCTGCACCATACGCATTATGTAACCTACACCTGTTACATACATGCTGCACCATACGCCTTATGTAACCTACACCTGTTGCGTACATGCTGCACCATACGCATGATGTAACCTACACCTGTTGCGTACATGCTGCACCATACGCATGATGTAACCTGCACCTGTTGCGTACATGCTGCACCTTACGCATGATGTAACCTGCACCTGTTGCGTACATGCTGCACCATAAAAATAAATGCATAATTGCACATAAATGCAGATACATATATGATATGCAGCTACTGAATTTTCGCACTTTTCTCATAATTGCACAAGATAAATTACTCGACCTGCTCCATAATTGCGAATAACATAGCATGAAATAGCACCAACTACCTATAATAAAAACCAACACCAGTTACACAATAGCAGCAGTACATGTTGACAAATAAGATCCTTATATAAAATCTCTTGTACGATAACGCCAGTATGATAGTTAATCTTGTATAATAACAATGAACACATGATTATACCTGTACCATGTTCCTACCTGCTACTTCATCACATTGGGATACGATGTAGACCTGTAACATATAGCAACAGGGATACTGTGTAGACCTGTAACATTGGGCACCAGGGATACTATGTACAACTGTAACATATAACACCTATTAGGTAGTTGCACTCACAACACCTGCTACATCAGCGACCTCTTATGAAAGTAAGTGGTAGATCTGAGTACTGTACAGCTTGCAGTTACAAGCAAGTAAATTAAACAAGTGGAATATTATGTTACTGTAGAATAAATTGCACGAATATTGATGCGCATAATTTGCAGAGAACGAAGCCCGAAAAACTAATTTTGCAGCGCCAATCCCTGAGTTTTTGTGCCTCACTTGCAGCCACAGAAGAGAATCAGAGCCGTGTTATCGGCGGCCAGAGGCGACGATACTCTGGCCTGCGATAAGCCTGCCCTGATAGAGAGCAATCTCTTGACGCGGAGGCGATAGACCTCTTAATTAAACGCCCTCTGTTAACGGCAGGAAATTAGAGCCAGCGGCCACAATAACGAGTCTGCGGCCACAATAACGAGTCTGCGGCCACAATAACGAGTCTGCGGCCACAATAACGAGTCTGCGGCCACTTTTAGGCTGCAGCTTCATAAAGCTGCAGCGAGCAGCATTCCTGCAGCGTCGGCATGTCTGTAGCGCGGGGCATTCAAGCAGCATGCTGCGTTGATGAATAATGCTGCATTCTCTGAGTATGCAGCATTGATGCAGTATGCAGCATTGATGCAGTATGCAGCATTGATGCAGTATGCAGTACAGAGCTGAGGCTGTGCAGCATGCCTGCAGTATGTAAGTTTGAGCATTGATGAATTGCAGCTCCGACACGATATAAGCTTGTGGATAGGTGCCAAAGTAGCCGCCTGTATATATCCGGTGCACGACACTTGCAGAAACAACTTACATCCCAACACACAAACTTTGAAAAACGCATTAAAAATTATTTATGAATTGAGCAATTGACACGAATTCAATTCTTCCTTGAAATGATCGCTATAAACTGGACCTGAAATAGCATCCTGGCGGAAGTCTTTTTTGAAATAGTAGCGTTGCGGAAATTTTATCAGGTAAATAGCCGTTTAAGGTATATATTAACTAATGCTTTAGCAGCCTTGAATGCCATGTTTATACACTTTTACGATTGTTATACACGGTCGTGGTGCTTACTACGGCTGCGATGGTTATGACGGTTGTGGCGAACATCACGGTTGGTCTCTGAAGCTTTGATTAGATTATAAATAAGCTTTATTTAATTAGATTATAAATAAGCTTTATTTATATCACGTCCTGGCTCCTGAGCTCAAGACTGATTCATCCGCAGCTGCATGACAGCTGCACTTGAACACCGCGGCAGCCTAGAGTAAAGTTTTTGGTGGAGCAGCACACTGAGGTGGTGTGACTCAGGTGTCGGTGTGACTCAGGTGTCGGTGTGACTCAGGTGTCGGTGTGACTCAGNTGTGAGTGAACTGACTGGATGTGAGTGAACTGACTGGATGTGAGTGAACTGACTGGATGTGAGTGAACTGACTGGATGTGAGTGAACTGACTGGATGTGAGTGAACTGACTGGATGTGAGTGAACTGACTGGATGTGAGTGAACTGACTGGATGTGAGTGAACTGACTGGATGTGAGTGAACTGACTGGATGTGAGTGAACTGACTGGATGTGAGTGAACTGACTGGATGTGAGTGAACTGACTGGATGTGAGTGAACTGACTGGATGTGAGTGAACTGACTGGATGTGAGTGAACTGACTGGATGTGAGTGAACTGACTGGATGTGAGTGAACTGACTGGATGTGAGTGACTGTATATCGAGATTTGCAACCATAGAAGATTTATCAACAGATAGAAAAGTTTTTAAGCGATGACTCACTCTCTTATTGCGTGCAATATCAAACGTCTTGCCATGCAATAGGAAAATGTCTTTTTCGCCTGCTTTTAAACTTATGAGCAACATGCTCTCCAAGTTCGCTCGAATTGGACGCCACGATAACTGCTTCGTAATATGATAATAATATTGGAATATATAAATATATGGAGCTTTGCGCTAAACGTTTAAAGCAGCTACCCCACTAATTAAAGCATAGCGTACGTTCCCACCAGAGAATACCTGAAAATGACAGGTCTTACTGCTTTCGACCCTATTATACCAGATTTCCCACCAGAAAATCGAACCTATCTAAGATAATAGTGAAACTGTACAGATAATCCACTGAAGATAATTAAGATAATGTACTGTGACCTCGCAGGTTAGGTTAGGATAGGTCTGGTTCCAGTATCTTTAAGATAATTTTTTAGTGAAACTTGACCGAACTGGACCTAACCTGCGAGGACTCTCATCATTTAAAGATAATCGAAAATTATCATAGACATGTTTTTGCGTTTTTAAAGATAATGATTATCTTGGAAGATATACCGAGCTGTCACTGCGACACTATGCCGTGAGAGATTTCTGGTATTATACCAGATTCTGGTATTATCTCCATTAATTTAATACCAGAAAACCAAACAGCAGTTCAATTACTCCCTGAGGCAAGTTGAGGCGCTGTCACCCAGCCTTATATATATAACCTTTGCAGTAAAAAAGAACCGTGATAACAGCAGCCAAACAGGTGCTGCCACCCAGCGTAGCTCGTGTACATATAACCTTTGCTGTAAACTAAAGCCAGGACAGCAGCAGCCAAACGTCCAGCCAGGGTGGTGGTGGTAGCAGTCCAGGCGATGCCACTGGCATATGTGGGAAAAGTTCATGAGGTGGATCAAGGTAGCCAGAATGGAGAGAGTATCGGAAACAATATTAGGAAGCGCAAAGGCTCCTAGCGCATAATTCGGTTTGAAGGTATATGCATAAGTATTTTTTTGTTAGGAAGCGCAAAGGCTCCTAGCGCATAATTCGGTTTTAATGTATATGCATAGGTCTTTTTTATGTGTTCAGAGTGATTGGAGACCCACAAGGATTTGAAGGTTCATTTGTTACCACGATTTACTTTTTTGTACATTATTTAAAAGTTTGCACTTTTTACAGTTGCCATTGCATTTCATATAGGTATATTTCTAGTTATAATTTTTTATTAACATTTTGTATATATTATCATAGACCCTCACTAAATTTTATAGTTCATTTCTGGTTGTTTTTTACCATTTTTAAATTTCATTGATTATTTACATTTTATTCTTTTAATATTATTTTTATTCCATTTGTTAACCATCAGTGATATTCAACACTGAAGTAAACGATGCGGCCACACCCAAGCACTCAGTTGAAATTTATTGTTGGCACGGTATTGGCTATCAGGTGGCCAACGAAACGACTGCCATATTTGAATGAGTGTTGCGTGTATTACTCAATTCCCTCAGAGCGCCAGAGTGACGTGATCATCTCACGCTAGTAAGTTGGCGCCCGTGAAGGCCGCTACTGTAATTCATCGCTCTAAAGCATATCTATCTAGCTCGGATTTGTTAAAAACGCACAAAGTTAAAAATTTATCTGCAAATCAATTCAATAGTTTCAGCAATATCACAAAATTCCAACAATGAGGAACATTTTTCTCGGTTACTCTAAATTATTTTTTTAATGAATTCAACTGCTGCCCTCCGCCTCCTCACGGAAGGATTACACGGACAGGATTACAGGGACCGAATTACGCAGACAGGAATTAGAAGCTCACACTGTTTCACTCCTGACATATGCTAAAGGTATGTAATAGTTGTCTAACATATTGTTCCAAAATGTAGTACATTGAGAAATATTATTGATGCATAAATACATTTCAAGGATGAACGGCAGTCTGCCTGTTGATATGTACTCCCTTACACTTCCACGTCTTAATATCTTGAAAAAACTCTACACGAACATTGTGACATGCGGAGATAAACGCAGTCTACCACCAACAAGCGCGAAAAAACAGTGTCCAGCATCAACAACCCAGAACCCACACATATTCAAACAACTTACACTCCCTTCACACGCCATAGCCTGACAATTAACAACAATCATTCCATACTCCATAGCTCCAGAATACTGGCACTAGGTCCTCGGCCACCACCCTCGTACATGTAGCCACCAACCTCACACATCTCAGTCACGTACACAGCGGGTAACCTGCACCTGTCGTCTGTTATTGAATGAACGCCCCCAGGTGCAGTTCACTGCAATAGGGAACTGCAATAGTGAATAACGAAACTCACCTGACGGCTCAGCAACAAGAAACTACCCAAATTGAACCGTGTGCCTCACCCACCATCATCATCAATCCTCATTATCACCTCCCGCCATATCATACTTTTTAAAAAATAAAATGAAAAACGTTACAAAAAAAAAACGAAACACGTACGTGTGTCTACAGAGAGAAAGCGAATTTTCCATTTAATCCCAATTGTACTAAAAATAAATGTTTATAATGCAAATAAGAAGCCACCAGCCTCCCATCACCCATCTCCCGCGGCTTGGGAACTATCGAAAACCCAGACGAGTCCACGCCTGCGCTCTATTCCACCACTCTATTCCATACACTCTATTCCACCACTCTATTCCACCACTCTATTCCACCACTCTATTCCACCACTCTATTCCACCACCCTTTTCCATCACTATATTCCATCACTCTATCCCACTACTCTATTCCACCACTCTATTCCACCAGCTGGACCGATTGTCATGGATTCGTCCAGCAAATGAATTTATTAAAACGTCGCTCTATCGTTACGCTATCCAGCCATCAAAGCGCGCTCCTCTACAGGCTGAGTGAATGGAAGTCACTTCCTCTCACACAAGCTTCCGCATCTCTACTGGAAGCCTGATAACTGTTATTTTAATGTGATGTAAGTCAGCTTTATGGGGATCGTAAGCGACACGAAATATTGCAATTTATCTTTAGGCTTACACGAGACAGTGCTGTTTCGTGGTGTCAACGGTAGCACATTGTGCTGTGGAAGCCTACATCTTCTGATGGATATTAAGGTGTCTAAGAAAAGCTAGCACCGGTATAGTGTTGATTTAATGCATTACTATAAATAAAATAATCATTGTATTGCATGGTACTTCTGAACATAATTTTTCATTTCATTGGCTATTAGACGACTGCTAGCCCCTGAACGGTGATAAATTCATGAAAGTGGCGTCAATATTGCGTAGATATTAGTTGGAACGTCATACTTAAATGTTCACAAATAATCCGCAGACTTTTACTGAATGTCAAATGAAATATATTGAATATAATCCATCCACACGTCTTTATATTGACCGTAATGCACACGGTTTTGATATAATATAGATGTTTTATTTATTACGCGCCTTTATTCGTGAGCTAAAGACTGATCATACGGCAGCAGTCGTGCGCAGCTGCATTAGGAGCAGCGCCTGCGCTCAGGAGCACAGCTGCGGCGCAGCGTCTGCGCTCAGGAGCACAGCTGCGGCGCAGCGTCTGCGCACTGAAGGCTCATCGTCCAGACTGACGTGCCTGAAGGCTCATCGTCCAGACTGACGTGCACCCAACAGCGCCCAAGGAACCTAAGCAACTCCCTTGCGTCGCATGCGTCCGTCTTTGCATGGCATCAAATAAAGAGCTTAAAGAACGTCTTACCTTGTCCAGGCTTGGGAAGCTGCTGTTCATTGTTGCGATGGTTGCCGTGGCAGTTCTAGTGTTGCCGTTGTTCCGCTCGTTATTCTTGTTTGGCTCGTTGCTGCTGTTCGACTCGTTCCTATTGTTCAGCTCGTTGCTCCTGTTTCGCCCGCGTTGCTCTTGTTCCGCTCGTTGCTCATGTTCCGCTCGTTACTCTTGTTCCGCTCGTTACTCTTGTTCCGCTCGTTGCTGCTGTTCCGCTCGTTGCTATTGTTTGGCTCGTTGCTGCTGTTCAACTCGTTCCTATTGTTCAGCTCGTTGCTCCTGTTTCGCCCGCGTTGCTCTTGTTCCGCTCTTTGCTCATGTTCCGCTCGTTACTCTTGTTCCGCTCGTTGCTGCTGTTCCGCTCGTTGCTATTGTTCAGCTCGCTGCTCCTGTTCCGCTCGTTTTTTCCTCGTACGACACAGATCGCCTGCAAAAGAAAAATGACAGTTACATCACCAGATTTTGGGAATTTCTTCCAAGAATAAGACTTTGCAGTAAGTTAAATTTACTGCCGGGTTCACGGATAAGAAATGAGGGATTGGGCGCATTGTACCTGAGCATCAATCTTCACAAATGATGATCCTGTTAATGAATATCATAGAGATGAACATAGAAATGACTTAGTTGCATTCACAATAGTCAAAAATAATTCATTTGTTAATAATATTAACGAATAATTTGGACTCTGTTGGATGATGCAGTTTAGTTCAACAGAATAAGTTTAATGATGCCAGGACATCAATAACCGTTGCGCAACTCTGCTAGCTACGAGTCGCTGCTAATTTAAACTTGAGGCAAAGTTTGTAGAGAATAAAAGATGCAGAGTTTCGAGCGCAAGTTTCGTGGGTAAATTCTCTGCCGCGAAATTTTCACGACTGGCGCAATTTTCCCCTCGGTGCGGCTGAATATAAAGTCTGAAGTTTTCCGATAGATTCAAGATTGAGTCACAATTGCGTTGATGAACTTTGTTAGGAATGGAACGGCGACGCTGGAAACGAAATAAATAAATGAAAACAATGATTAATTCGATCTCACTTGAAATCTTTTCTTTTCATTGGTTGATAATTTGATCGCGTTACTCGGTACTGAACGATGAAGAGGATGAAGGACGGTTCGAATTGTACCGAATAGTTGTGATAGAAAGTAGCATGCACTCCAGGTTAATTACGCAAGGCGAGTTCAGGCTACTTGTGACTATATATATGGCTATAAATTCAAGGATCATTGTTAGGCAAAACGATACTGATTTATTCTACCAGTATCTAAAATCATGCACACTGTCTAGAGGTTTACTAAGTAATTCGAGGGTCTTAGCTAATTTAAGTTGCTAGTAACTGAACCCATGGCACGTAGTACAAGGGTAGCTACGCTATTTGAGCTCGCAGCTGCTTCAGGTAGCTCGAGTCAAATAAGGAACGTAGAATAAAGGACATTACGCAGTGCGGTACGGTTATTTGACTTAGATTACTCTTAAGTGACAACATGCTGTGAAATATAATAATAATTTTACATAACGGTATTAGAAGCTGATTTAGGTTGCTATTTACTGAACACATGGCATACAGTCAAGGGTAACAAAGCTATCATGTCTAGAATTCTAGCAGCCACTTCAACCTAACTAGGCACGAATATTGGGATGAAAAATTAGAAAATAATCGGCAAAAATATTGTAATCATGAACAAAATTAAAAATTGAACGAAAAATTTCCGAATATCGAATAATACTTGATAGCGTTACACGATCTTTAACTCACGCGAATGGGGTGAACTAGTCTTCAGAAACTCTTGAGGTGATAAACTAAAATTCAGTTACTCTGTCAAGAAAAGGCGTAATTTTAATACAACTTTAAAATTATGTAAACTATGACTATGATAATTAACGCAATTATTTGCAATGCCTTCTACCTCACAAATTAGGGTTTAAAGTAGCGCAGCAAATGTGCTACGCGCTGCAACAGCAGAATAAACAATGATCGGGCGGGCACCGCCACTCAGAAAAACGCTTCGCCGGTCATAATTACAGTGATCAGATGATAACTCCATGATTTACTGCCGCAGAACGCTGCTTGCTCACAACGGGTGAAGGTCGGTACGGATTTAATCTACTACTGACTGAACACATGGCAGGCAGTTTAGGAGTAACTACGCAGTACAAAGCTCGAAGCTGATTAAGGTTTCTCGTGAATGAACTTAGGGCACACAGTCCGGGGTAAATGAGCGGTACTGAGGTTGAATTGAATTTGGGTTGCTTCCGATTGAATACAAGGCACGCCTTCTAGGGGCAACTGAGCAGTACGGGGGTCGGGCTGATAGAAAATTTTTTAAAAAATGAAAGATTTTCTCTGAAGTCGAGCCCCGTTGACATCCGAATGTTCTCTGCTTACAGCATTTATTTTGGACCGAAATTTCAGGGCATCTTCGATTCTCAGAAAGCAGAAAATAATTGTTTAGAAAATTATTAGGCAACTGCAAAAAAATCAACTTCATTGAAATGATTCAAATGAAACATTAATTCTAAAGACAAATCAAAAATAAATAATCTTATAATGAATTGTAAACGTATAAATCCTGGAAATCTAACGATCAACTCTCTTTTACTCAAATGATACGGCATAAAATTTTTTAACAAGTGAAATTTTTATCATCCCGTGCAGTATAAATTCGGAAAAATTTAGCCCCAACGAAATATTTTTTCTATTTGATAAAATTTGATGAAATGCAGGAATATATCTGCTGTTTAGAGGTCCGGCGGCGGGGACATAATCGCAGCGTCTCTATAAAGAAATTTTAATTAATCATTGCCGCAGTTATAGCGTCGCAGCTTTGTGGTACGAAGGTGACGACGAGCGCCGCTACATATGAACTGGATGTGAGTGAACTGACTGGATGTGAGTGAACTGACTGGATGTGAGTGAACTGACTGGATGTGAGTGAACTGACTG
>NW_025936627.1:132663-149707 GCF_000764305.2 Hyalella azteca | reverse complement strand
ATCCTACACGTCTCTGACTACTTGCCTGCAGCCGTTCTGGGACCTGTAGACCAGCACAGAGACGCTGGAGACGTACAGGACCTAACAGAACATCCTACACGTCTCTGACTACTTGCCTGCAGCCGTTCTGGGACCTGTAGACCAGCACAGAGACGCTGGAGACGTACAGGACCTAACAGAACATCCTACACGTCTCTGACTACTTGCCTGCAGCCGTTCTGGGACCTGTAGACCAGCACAGAGACGCTGGAGACGTACAGGACGAGCACGACAGAGACGAAGACGAGGGTGGGTAGTCTGCCGTCGCGCTGCAGTTCGGTCGCCAGTCTCTGGATGTGGTCGTAGCGATGGGTGCCGTTGGCGTTGCCGTTGCAGGCGCACCACAACTCCACGAACTTCTCCTGCCATTTGGGCGTCAATAAAAATTTTAGCTTTGAACACAAGATGTGAATTGTGGATAGAATACACCTTAAATCATTGATTCGCTGCTGCAGCTTG
Source organism: Hyalella azteca (assembly GCF_000764305.2). NCBI lineage: Eukaryota > Metazoa > Arthropoda > Malacostraca > Amphipoda > Hyalellidae > Hyalella > Hyalella azteca. The sequence continues at coordinate 149,209 of NW_025936627.1, read as the reverse complement.
GATCATTTACAGCACCATCATTTCAACTGCAGCTTAAGAGGCTGGCTCAACGCGGCCAGCCGCCACACAGGCGCAACTACTGGCTCTGCTATGAGATTCTTCCCTAAATTGGTTCGCTCTATCTCCTCTCATTACATAAGAAGCCGTCTGAAAATTCTAATGATATTTCAGCTGTTTATTTGCAACATACTTGATGCAAAAACATCTTTAAACTTTATTTTACAACAAATTACAACGAAAGAGAATTTTACGCTTTGTTACAGCACATTGTAAGTGGTTAACTGCTGCCAGCTTGGGGCAGCAGTAAACTGCTGAGCACTAATGAGTAAAATGAGTATTGTTGCCCGTTTCGGGCGCCGCTCAATTAGGCGGGCGCAATGCGAAAACTGAAGTCAGTCCAGCGGACCTTCACGTTCAGGGTCAGCGGTATGAGGGAACTAGAGCTGAATTACTTGGACAGGCTCAAAAACTTGGAACTACTCACTGGAGAGGAGAAGAAAGAGGTATATCAAATTGTACACTTGGATGATGATAACCGAACTGGCTCCCAACTTTAAGAGTGAGACCCCCAAATAGTGACAAATTACTACGAAAGGAGGGTGAGACTTTGTAGGATTCCCCCATTTCTGGCCGCGGCCAGAGTACAGACTCTTCGTGCGGGATCACTGTCCGTGGTAGGACCGAGGCTCTTTAATGCCTTGCCAAAAGCGCTGACAGGAGGAGAGTTCACCCTTGCAACATTCAAGAGACGACTGGACAAGTGGTTGAGAAAGATCCCGGATTGTCCAGTTATGAGAAACTACCCTCAGCAAGTGACAAGCAACAGCATCTTGCATCAACTGGCCCAAAGGAGAGCAAATAGACGGAACACGTCTAACGTTACCAGAGGGCGGGGTGACCTGCCTAGCGACGACTCGGAGACGGAGGACGACGACGGCGGTGCATCAGCGTGATCGGGGACTAGGAAGTCTCAAACTGATCTTAAGGTCATGAGGTATAATAATTACCATCATTAATTATTATACCGATGAGTTTTTTTAACCTATTACTTTTCCGCGAGCCAAAAACTTTGATGTGTTGTTCAATTCTTTCCACATCATAATATGGAAAAAATATCAATTTATTCGTTGATTGTCGTATATTGGAGGAGTCAATGCATGCCTAGCATTTATGAGGGTTAGGAGTCAGAATGTCTACATCTCTAATTTCTATATCTTACCAAGACTTTGGTAGGTTTTTCGTTGTAGTTGTGTGGTCTGTGTGTTCTATATTATCTATGTAGCTACACCATGCATTCTTCCCACTCCCCTGTGCTCTTTTCTTTCCTCACTCATGAATGTGAATTCTTTGTCAGCTAGGCTTTTCAGACCTAAAGCAAGAACTTAATTGGATGAGTCTAACTCAACTGCCTTGCTTTTGCTCCTTATTGGTGAGTAATAGTACATGCCAATACCCCATTGCAATGTTCGGTCTGTTTAATGTGTCAATGTACTCGTGTTCTTTGTTAGTTAAGGTGTTTGTGCCAATGTTTGTTTATTGTGTTTTATCGTATGATACCACACTCTGCTGTGTCTATATTACCTGCACACCTGTTACACAGTTATTGCAGGTTCTTGTCTCCTATTTACTTGTAGGGCATCAAAAGTCATGTCTAAAACCCCATGGACGCTGAACCCAACTCAAAGACGTTCTTATCACAATTTCTGGGCATCAATTGAGACACTTTCATGCAACTGGCATTTCAAACTCAGTGGAACACATCCAGAGACTGGGCTAACTTGTGCATCTTGTAAACATTATCTCTTTATCTTATAAGTGCCCGTTATTTACATGATTAATATGTCGTGACAGTGTGTATTTTGCCTATTTCTATTTGTTCATATGTGTAATCCAAGTAGTGAGAGCTATTTTACACAGCAACAGTGATTTCAAATCATCCTAATTATTTGGCACAAGCCGGGTGTGGGATTGAGTGATGCAGCCCTTCTCAGGCTTGTGTTATATAGTTACCTCTTATATGCGGCGTTTTAAATTAAAGATTTTACTGGCGTGTAACGAAGAGCCCCACTGATTTTATTGTGTATGACTCGTTATTTTTGATCTGTTATTTATATGAAAGTTCCACCTTAAGACTAATGGCTGTGTCAGGGACGTTTATATTGTTACGTGTACTTCGTATTTGTCAACTTCACTCATATAATTTGCATCACCCTAACCCTACTAACCTCATTTCATGCTGCGCTTGCAGTGCATGTATGCAGCGCGCCTTTGTTGTATGCCGGCACAGTTATTCCCTAATATAGCTCCCTCATGCAGCAGTGCTCAGGTGCTTTCACAAACCTTAACTGCCAGCATTGACCACGGCATGCATTCGAACCTCTTTAATATCAATATTGAAATTACCTGGACTGAACCCCCTTACAACGTACCTAGCACTGAAATAATAAATAAATACAAACAAAACTTAACTTTTATTATATTATATGAGCTTCTTATGTTTCGCAGTGAGATATGGCTGCTCTTTGTAACACCTCAACATCGATGACTCCAATGGTACAATTAAGCAATTATCCACATAATTAACATACAGGCTACAATTCTTAACAATCATCAACTTAAATGTAATGGATGTAATATCTGGAAATGGATGCAGTTTTGCACACGAATTGCCACTGAATATACGAAGCCTTTCGAGCTTGAATTTTGAAAGATATCAGGCAGCACAGGCTAGCCCCCCCCCCTACAGGAAAGCCACCAGGTATTCTTTTTATTGTTATTCTTACTAGAATTTCAGATTCAGTCTTGTAAGGAAATAGACACAAAGAGAAAAAGTTGGAAACAGCATTTTATTTGAAAGTCACAGGATTATTCCTGAAATAGAGCGGAGTAGCAATTAAATTGCAAAAATTCAGTAAAAGTTCCTCAAATAAAAACTGGAACGAAAGAGCACTGGACGTTACTAAGATGAATTTAGAAGCGAAAAATGGGTCTTATACCAAGTTCAGCAATTATATTCGCTATTTCCACTTGAGCGATGCAAGATAAAGTGGCCGCATTCCCATGCTAACCTCTTCAAACAATTACAGAGTACTGTAGACGCAAAGGTAGACAAGCTGGCACCCGTTGCCGCGCAACAATTATGTAGCAAGAGAGCTGGTGAAGTGAATTCCGGAGTTATGCTGCGAAGTGATAAAGGACTAGATTTGATTTGGAAGAACGCTATCTAATAGGAGGTATCAAATTTAGGAATGGGATTCAAGTTGATTTCAATTTAATAGGCAATATTATTTTTTAATTCCTAACCTTCTAAATTAATGACGTTGGCTGAATTCAGAATTGGCATGAAAGCCGTTCATGGGTAAAATGTTAATGGGTGCAAAGTACAAAAGAAATGAAAGGCTGGCCTCCCCAACTCATGGGTGACAAGATAAGCTTAAAGCGTTAAAAACCAAGAGAGACACAGGCAACCATTGATGCCAGGAATAACTAATGTATCTACGACTACGACGCCTAGAATGTTGGGCCAGACCAAAGAGGTCACACTGCATGCATTAATTAAACAAATTAAGGGCCCTTGGCATGCAATAATTCATACTGATTAATAGGAAATAAAGTTGAAATCAGTTTGCAGTAGTAAATACTGCACCAAAGGACAAATTTAGAGTCACTTTCATTGGGGCCATTGATCATGATCAAATAAGTCTCTTAATGCTTCATCGTTCTCTCCAAAATTAAATAGTTAAAAAAACTTTATTTTCTTAGTCTCCGTTAAACGAAAACAGACCAAAATTTCTATTAAACGGAATTAAATTGCTAATAGTTGAGCGTTCAAGAGGAAATTAGTTTGTGAAACACAAACATGCATTGCGAGAGAGCGAGAGAGCATGAAAACATTGCGGCAACGCCAGAAGTTACGAATAATGAGACAGAAAATGGCGCTCAATCTCTGGTCGAGGCTGATCGTCAGAAATGAAACTAAATCGAGTGGAAGCAATTACAAGTTTGCGTTCTTCATCCGTCAGCGAATCCAGCAAACTTAGATGGACTTCCCTTTGTCTCGATCCTCTGATCTCCATTCATCATCAAAGCCGTATAATCGCTGGCTTGCCTTTGGCCGTCTAAAAACAACATTCTCTGATTAAATGGTACCTAGGTGGAATTTTGAGTAGACTATATTTATAAATACTTGATACATTAAAAAATTTATCCCAAGCAAAATTCTAAAATTCTATGTTCAAAATCTTGTTTTCTTCTAGTGATAAACAGAATTGGACCCCAATGGCTGTCGCTGGTCAATGAATAGAAGCACGAAACCCAACAAGATACGAAGCTCCAGGAAACGAACGCTTCATTGCCGCAGTTATCCGCCATCACCCGTGACTGCGTTGAACATACCAGCCTGTGCAGAGCCGTCGCAGTGTCTGCACATACCAGCCTTTACAGACCCGTCGCGGTGTCTGCACATACCAGCCTTTACAGAGCCGTCGCAGTGTCTGCACATACCAGCCTGTGCAGAGCCGTTGCAGTGTCTGCACATACCAGCCTGTGCAGAGCCGTCGCAGTGTCTGCACATACCAGCCTGTGCAGAGCCGTCGCAGTGTCTGCACATACCAGNTAACTCGAGGTGTAGGATATGAGTGAGGTCATTAACTCGAGGTGTAGGATATGAGTGAGGTCATTAACTCGAGGTGTAGGATATGAGTGAGGTCATTAACTCGAGGTGTAGGATGAGTGAGGTCATTAACTCGAGGTGTAGGATATGAGTGAGGTCATTCATCACAGAGTAGTGCCAGAATTTGCCCACTGGGTCCGTTGAGTTCATGTCCATCAATTTCACGTCTATGCAGCTCATGTCAACCAAGTTCATGTCGATCAGGTCATGTCTATCAAATCTGTGATGGCGCTGAACTTCTACGCAAGGCTGCGGAGAAACAGCGACTTTTCCCCCTCTTTTTGCGAGTTCAAGTGTTCCCTCCCAACAATCAAGTGTCTGTAAGACTGCTGTCGTACTGTGTAACCGTAGCACTTGTGAACTCATTACTTCATTTACAAGTGTCAGTAAGACTGCCTGTCGTACTGTGTGACCGTAGCACTTGTGAACTTATTAATTCATTTAACCGAACAGCTCTTGGTTGCGCAGCCCTTTAGGTCTTGATAGTAATATATTTTTAACATGCAAACACAATTTTAACAACAATTTACTGACAAAATTGAGTAAATACTCTGCAAGTGTTGGCTATTGACGATAATCTCGGAAGGTACGCCGGGAGAGACTTCTCTGGTACAGCCAAGTAGATCCCGCTCATGATTCCTTTGAAAGCCAAATTTAGGGAGATAAGATTCAAATAAACATCCTACACGTCTCTGACTACTTGCCTGCAGCCGTTCTGGGACCTGTAGACCAGCACAGAGACGCTGGAGAATCCACGAACTTCTCCTGCCATTTGGGCGTCAATAGCAGTTTTAGCTTTGAAAATATGCATTATATATAGTGAGTTCCACGAACTTTTCCTGCCATTTGGGCATAAATAAAAGTTTTAGGTTTGAACACAAGATGTGAATTGTGGATATAATACACTTTAAATCATTGATTCTCTGCTGCAGCTTGGATCATTTACAGCACCAGCATTTCAACTGCAGCTTAATTAAGAGGCTGGCTTAACGCGGCCAGCCGTCACTCAGGCGCAACTACTGGCTCTGCTATGGGATTCTTCCCTAAGTTGGTCCGCTCTATCTCCTCTCATTACATAAGAAGCAGTCTGAAAATTCTAATGCTATTTCAGCTGTTTATTTGCAACATATCTGATGCAAAACATCTTTAAACTTTATTTTACAACAAATTACAACGAAAGAGAATTTTACGCTTTGTTACAGCTCATTGTAAGTGGTTTACTGCTGCCAGCTTTGGGCAGCATTAAACTGCTGAGCACTGCTGAGTAAAATGAGTATTGTTGCCTGCTTCGGGCGCTGCTCAATTAGGCGAGCGCAATGCGGAAACTGGACTCAGTCCGGCGGACCTTCACGTCCAGGATCAGCGGTATGAGGGGACTGCAGGGAGCAGAACAACTTGGACAGGCTGAAACACCTGGGACTGTACTCACTGGAGAGGAGAAGAGAAAGGTATATCATATTGTACTTGTACACTTGGAAGATGATAACCTGACTGGCTCCTAACCTTGAGAGTGAGACCTCCAGAATAGTGACACGTTACAACGAAAGGAGGGAGAGACTGTGCAGGGTTCCCCCATTTAACAACCGAGCCGCGGCCAGAGTACAGACTCTTCGTGAGGGATCACTGTCAGTGGCAAGACTGAGGCTCTTTGTTGCCTTACCAAAAGTGCTGAGAGGATGGGAGTTCAACCTTGCAACTTTCAACAGACGACTGAACAAGTAGTTGAGAAAGATCCCGGATTGTTCAGTAATGGGAAACTACCATCAGCAAGCGACAAGCAACAGCATCTTGCATCAGCTGGCCCAAAGGAGGGCAAATAGACGGAACACGTCCAACGTTACCTCCGGGACCAGAGGGCGGGGTGACCTGCCTAGCTAGCAACGACTCGGAGACGGAGGACGACGAAGGCGGCGCATCAGCTTGACCTGGGCTAGGAAGTCACAAACTGATCATAAGGTCATAATGTTTAATATTTATCAACATTAATTATTATATCGAAGAGTTTTTTAGAACATTTTCTCATTTATGGAAAAAATGCCCTATTGTGCTCGTCATGTCCGTCTGTCTGTCCGTCCGTCTGTCCGTGACTTCATGGTTTTGACGACGAGAAAATGCGCTCTCTGTTACTCACTGCAATGAGTACCGAGTTATATTTTTTAACCTATTGTTTTTTCGAGAGCCAATAACTTTGATATGTTGTTCAATTCTTTCCACATCATAATATGGAAAAAATATCAACTTATCCTTTGATTGTCGTATATTGGAGGAGTCAAGGCCTGCCTAGTGGTTTATGAGGGTTAGGAGTCAAAAGGTCTACATCTCTACTTTCTATATCTAACCAAGACTTTGGCAGCATTTTCGTTGTAGTGGTGAGGTCTGTGTGTTCTATATTATCTATGTAGCTACACCATGCATTCTTCCCACTCACCTGTGCTCTTTTCTTTCCACACTCATGAATGTGAATTCTTTGTCAGCTATTCTTTTCAGACCTAAATTAAGTGCTTAATTGGATGAGTCTTGCTATATCCTGTTGCATCCTGGTTTCTGGAGTTGACACAAGTCTTGCAGTATGTCTTGATCCTGCTAAACACTTTAATCCTGGCGCATTCCTTGCTTGCTCCTGTCCACTGATTGTGGACAGAAGGATCTGCAAAACAATTCCCATGGATGCTGAACCTAACTCAACTGCCTTCCTTTTGCTCCTTATTGGTGAGAAATAGTACGTGCCAATACCCCATTGCAATGCTCGGGCTGTTTAATGTGTCAATGTACTCGTGTTCTTTGTTAGTCAAGGTGTTTGTGCCAATGTTTGCTTATTGTGCTTTCTCGTATGACACCACACTCTGCTGTTTCTATATTACCTGCACACCTGTTACACACTTATTGGCTATAGAATAGAATAGAATAGAATAGAATAGAATAGAATAGAATAGAATAGAATAGAATAGAATAGAATAGAATAGAATAGAATAGAATAGAATAGAATAGAATAGAATAGAATAGAATAGAATAGAATAGAATAGAATAGAATAGAATAGAATAGAATAGAATAGAATAGAATAGAATAGAATAGAATAGAATAGAATAGAATAGAATAGAATAGAATAGAATAGAATAGAATAGAATAGAATAGAATAGAANGTTCAGAGTCGACAAGAGGTTAGTGGTGCAGGATCTCCCGGCAATAAAGCCATGTTGACAGTCTGATAGGAGATTATTATCAGTCAGATGATGTATCAATCGATCCCTCACAACAGATTCCATTACCTTGCAAACGACACTTGTCAAACTGACAGGGCGATAGTTGCCCGGGCAGCTTTTGTCACCTTTTTTGAACAATGGTGTCACTTGAGCTTCTTTCCAGTCAGCCGGCAAAATTCCTTCGCTCAAAGTTTTTCGAAAAAGTGACGTCAGAGGGCCGACTAGGACAGTTGCTAACTCTTTGAGTAATCTGGGGTGGAAGCCGTCTGGTCCACATGACTTGTTTGGATTTACAGCGATAAGGCGCTTGAGAACCTCTTCTTCTTGTATTTCAAAGCTTGTTAATTTAGAGCCGACATGGCGCTCCTCTATAGCTGGAATACTGTTCAAGTCCTCTTCAGTGAATACGCTCCTGAAGAAATGATTAAGTACGTTAGCTTTGCCCTCATCAGAGGATATCTTTCGCTGATCTACTTTCAAATCAGAAATACCGTCCTTCATCTTGCACTTCGAGCTAGCATACAAAAAGAAGGCTTTCGGGTTCTTTTTTGCATTTTTGGCAATACTTTTTTCGATGATTTTTACTGCGGTGCGACAGCTTTCTTTAGCTTGATTTCGAGCTCTTGCGTATAGGTTATAGTCAGCATCGCTGTGAGTCTGTAAATAACGCTGGTATGCTTCCTTCTTTGTTTTCAGCTTAGCTAAAACTGTACTGTTCATCCACCTAGTTTTTTTGGCTCCACCAAGCTTAATTTTAGGTACACACGCATCAACTGCAGACATAACCGTGTCCTTGAGAAGTGACCATGACTCAGCCACATTCAAGTCCTTAATACAGTTCGAAATATTCACTGCATTCACTGCTTCACGGAGTTTATCATAGTCGCCTTTCGCAAAATTCAAACGCTCACGCTTCCGAGGCGTCTTTTCTGTACAGCACTTGAGTCTGAAAAACAATGATTGGTGATGGCTTTTGCCCAACGGAGCCTCGTGACAAAGCTCATCCAACATTGGTTCATCACTGGTAAACACCAGGTCTAGAATATTGGGAGTCTGTTTACTTCTATAATGGGTTGGTTTGGTAACGTGCTGTACTAGGAAGGAATCTCTTACTGACTCCATGAACAAGGATGCTGGGTGATTCTCTTCCCTTGAAGAGGATCAATCTATCCAGTCTAGCTCTGGATGATTAAAATCACCAACGGTTCTATGCAGGTTCTTGTCTCCTATTTACTTGTAGGGCATCAAAAGTCATGTCTAAAACCCCATGGACGCTGAACCAAACTCAAAGACGTTCTTATCACAATTTCTGGGCATCAAGTGAGACAGACAGAATAGCTCTTAATGGTGAAACACTTTCATGCAACTGGCATTTCAAACTCAGTGGAACATCCAGAGATTGGGCTAACTTGTGCACCTTGTAAACATTTCCTGTCAATCTTATAAGTGCCCGTTATTTATATGATTAATAAGTCGTGACAGTGTGTATTATACCTATTTCTATTTGTTCATATGTGTAATGCAAGTAGTGAGAGCTATTTTTTATATTTTACACAACAACAGTGATTTCAAATCATCCTAATTATTTGGCGCAAGCCGGGTGTGGGATTGAGTGATGCAGCCCTTCTTAGGCTTGTGTTATATAGTTACCTCTTTTATGCGGCGTTTTAAATAAAAGATTTTACTGGCGTGTAACGAAGAGCCCCACTGATTTTATTGTGTATGACTCGTTATTTTTGATCTGTTATTTATATGAAAGTTCCACCTTAAGACTAATGGCTGTGTCAGGGACGTTTATATTGTTACGTGTACTTCGTATTTGTCAACTTCACTCATATAATTTGCATCACCCTAACCCTACTAACCTCATTTCATGCTGCGCTTGCAATGCATATATGCAGCGTGCCTTTGTTGTATGCCGGCACAGTTATTCCCTAATATAACTCCCGCATGCAGCAGTGCTCAGTCGCTTTCACAAACCTTAACTGCAAGCATTGATCATGGAAGGCATTCGTACCTCTTTAATATCAATATTAAACTTACCTGGACTGAACCCCCTTAAAACGTACCTAGCACTGTAATAATAAATGAATACAAACAAAACTTAACATTTATTATATTATGAGCCTCATATGTTTTGCAGTGAGATATGGCTGCTCTTTTCAACACCTCAACATCGATGACTCCAATAGTACAATTAAGCAATTATCCACATAATTAACATACAGGCTACAATTCTTAACAATCATCAACTTCAATGTAATGGATGTAATATCTGGAAATGGATGCAGTTTTGCACACGAATTGCCACTGAATACACGAAGCCATTCGAGCCTGAATTTTAAAAGCAATTGGGCAGCAGAGGCTAGCCACCCCCCTCTGAAGGCTCATCGTCCAGACTGACGTGCCTGAAGGCTCATCGTCCAGACTGACGTGCACCCAACAGCGCCCAAAGAACCTATGCAACTCCCTTGCGTCGCGTGCGTCCGTCTTTGCATGACATCGAAGGCAGCACTTAAAGAACGTCTTACCTTGTCCAGGCTTGGGAAGCTGCTGTTCATTGTTGCGATGGCCGCGGTGGCAGTTCTAGTGCTGCTCCTGTTCCATTCGCTGCTGCTGTTCCGCTCGTTGCTCCTGTTCCGCTCGCTGCTCTTGTTCAGCTCGTTTTTCCTTGTACGACACAGATCGCCTGCCAAAGAAAAATGACAGTTACATCACCAGATTCTGGGAATTTCTCCCAAGAATAAGTCTTCGCTACAAGATAAATTTGCTACCGGGTTCACGGATGAGAAATGAGGGATTGGGCGCATTGTACTTGAGCATCAATCTTCACAGATGATGATTCAGTGATCGAATATCATAGAGATGAACATAGGAAGAATAGTTACAAAGATTACGTCTTAAATAATTCATTTATTAGTAAGAAACAGCAACAAATAAGAGGAACTATGTTGGAATTTTAATGATGCAGATGCCTGTGGACATCAAAAACCGTTGCACATTTCTGCAGCCAGTCGCTGCTAATTAAAATTTGATGCAAAGTTTGTAGAGAATAAAAGATGCAGAGTCTCGCGAGCAAGTTGCGTGGGCAAAATTTTCCGTCTCAAAAGTTTCCCGACTGGCGTAATTTTCGCCTCGCTGCGGCTGAATATAAAGTCTGGAGTTTTCCGATAGAATCAAGATTGAGTCAAAATTAAAAATTTGCATTGATGAATTTTGTTAGGGATGAAAGAGCGACGCTGGAAGCGAAATGAGGCTGTCAGAAAACTCTTATTAATTTACCGCGACTTGAAGTCTTATTTTCTTTTCATTGGTTGATAATTTGATCGCGTTACTCGGTACTGAACGATGAAGAGGATGAAAGACGGTTCGAATTGAACCGAATAGTTGTGATAGAGATTTGTAATAGAGAGTTACGATGGAGAGTTGTGATAGAAAGGAGTAATATGAGAGTGATAACAGGGAATTGTGCTACAAATTAGTGATAGATAATGGCAACAGAATTATGATAAAAATTTGCATTTGAGTGTTGTAATAAAGAATTTTGATGTACGTTCATTTGTTGTATTGAGTTGAGATAGATTGTTGAGACATAGTACGTTGTCCACTGCTGTATTCCACCTGAAATAAATCATTCATTCAGACCAAAAAAAGAAAAAACAAATACACATACAATCGAAATACACAAGGTCTATTGATCACCAATGAATGACTTCATATGCCGTAAAAAGCCCCTTAAAACCTAAGTTATGCCTCTGGTTGACAATGAAATCATCCGCAGCAATGTATAAATCGAGACTAAATTTAAGTATTGACGCCGTATTTATCGAAGATTTGACTTCTTTCTTCATCAATTTCCCATCTTCTATTATAATAAGGCTGCCAAACATGATAACAATGTTGTGTTACAAGACGACCATTTAGACGATCTTGAAAAGAATTACCGTGACCGGCCTTGCCTTGATCTGACGTGACTTACATTAACCTATTATGATCTACATTAGCCTGCCTTGCTTGGACCTGCCATATCCTGTCATGCCTTGACCTGTATTGCCCACGTTAGGTTGCTCTGCCTCGACCTGCCTTTACCTACGTTAACCTGCTTTGCCTTAGGCTGCATGGCCCTACGTCGGCTGCAGGTTCTCGTCCTGGGGCTCAGCCCTCAACATAAAAAAACCCTGAGGTTAGAATGTAAACTCCCTCATGCATAATTCAAAGTGGTTTGCGACATTCAAACTAAAATGAAAGCTTCAACCCCCATTGTACTCAATTGCGGATTTAAGTGGCAACAGAAATTTTCTCAAGTAGAACCTCGCTGACTACCGAAGATCATCTGGTTACGGTAATTGTTTTCTATATAATTTTTAGGACATTTTCGATGTTAAGAGAGTAGTAAATAATTGTTCCATATAATTTTTGGCAAATCAGAAAAAAAATAAAAAGCGACATATTCATTCTACTAGTGAATCAAGAATAAAAAATGTCTTTAATGATTGATAAAGCATTATCTGAATTTCTTAGAACTATGCACGCCATACATCCTTTCCTTCACATTCATTAAACTAAAATTTTATTTCAGGTAAAGTTAGTGTTTCTTCGCAGGCGTAGTAGGAATACTTAAAATTTCCCACTCCAACCGATCATTTTTTGAAAAAAATTATGAGTAAATAAATAAAAAAACGATTATTGGACAAGGCGTGTAAACTAATGAGTGAAATAATTGCAAGTGAATCATCATTGCCTGATATGAATCAACTAACTGAATATGAATGAGCATGAAACCAGAATCATGAATAATCGATGGAAGCTGAGTTTATATCGAAAACTGCAACCAGAAAAAAAGTTCAGTGTTAAGCAACTGAACGAAAAAATGCAGCAGCGACGCCTTGTTTGGCTCATATCATTTAAATATTTTCCAAATTTCACTCTCTATCAAGAAAATCTATGCAGTGAGGCTGAGTTCCAAAACAGACACCCCACATTCAAACGCTACCAGAAAATGGAGTTTGTTGTGTATTGAAAAATTTCTAGAAAATAAAGTTCTCTAGCAATGACTAGCTCTTTTCTTGCGTGCAGTATCAAACTTCTCACACTGCAACATGAGAATTTACGAAGGCCGCCGCCTCTGCTGTACATTCAAAGCAGCTGCCGCTCGCTTATTATTCTTTGTGTATGTTGAGGCGCTGCCACCCAGACGCCCTCGAGTAACCTATTTTGTAAACTGAAGCCGTGGCAGCAGCAGACAAACGTCGGCCGTTGGTAAACCGTCAGTGATATCCAACACTGAAGTAAACGATGCGGCCACACCCAAGCACTCAGTTGAAATTTATTGTTGGCTCGGTATTGGCCATCAGGTGGCCAACGAAATTACTGCCATATATGAATGAGTGTTGCGTGTATGACTCATTTCCCTCAGAGCGCCAGAGTGACGTGATCATCGCACGCTAGTAAGTTGGTGCAATCTAAAGCATATATTAATTTAGCACAAATTTGTTAACNGCAGTGTCTGCACATACCAGCTTGTGCAGAGCCGTCGCAGTGTCTGCACATACCAGCCTGTGCAGAGCCGTCGCAGTGTCTGCACATACCAGCCTTTTCAGACCCGTCGCAGTGTCTGCACATACCAGCCTTTTCAGACCCGTCGCAGTGTCTGCACATACCAGCTTGTGCAGAGCCGTCGCCGTGTCTGCACATACCAGCTTGTGCAGAGCCGTCGCAGTGTCTGCACATACCAGCTTTTTCAGACCCGTCGCAGTGTCTGCACATACCAGCTTGTGCAGAGCCGTCGCAGTGTCTGCACATATCAGCCTGTGCAGACCCGTGGCAGTGTCTGCATATACCAGCCTTTACAGACCCGTCGCAGTGTCTGCACATACCAGCCTTTACAGACCCGTCGCAGTGTCTGCACTTGGTGGCTTTACAGCCGCCTTCATCCTTAAGTCAATTGTTACACGACATTGCTGACATTGCCCAACGGTTGTGAAGAGCATGGCGTTCTCAAAAACGCTTATTTCCATCGGATTATTTTGTGATGAAAATATTAGCCACTTCAATGATGTTTGTATAAACTCATCTGTAAACAAGCCATTAGAAAGCTCTACTAATATTATTTTAAGCTGCGTTGCCAGCGATACAAAACCTTGTCGCCAGATGACTTCTGCAACTCGCATGTGAAATGAGCTGACGCTTCTCAGGGATCCTCTTTCTGATTCCGAAGCGCACGTTATCTCCGAAGTCTTGAATTATCCTTTGAAAGCTCGGACTGAAGGCTACTGCATGATTTCCGTAACAAACGATTACAGTTCAACAGCCGCATGAGATTTAGAGGCACCCAAATCTGCTTTTGGATCAGCGGTCTGCCCCGAACTTTGTATGAAGTTTCTGCTCAAGGCTTAAAACTTTCACCGCAATATGCCGGGGGTCTCGAAAAAGTTGAATAAAACTGCGCCGTTGGATCGCAGAATTTAAATATCTGTTGGATTGTAATTTCAAAATAGATCGAGATATGGCCACTTTGCAATCATCTTGATATTAATAAGTTGACGACTTGAAGGTATCGTCTATTACAAGCGATTAACTAGCTATCAAAGTAACAAAATTTTAAATCTGATTAGAGTTCATCGCAGTTTCCTTCTGAATGATCATCGATGATTGTATAGCCTACACAATACGAACATGCCACTTAAATAGACGTTTTCCTTCGGGGAAAATGCGAGTCAATTGACCTCTGCTAGAAACCTCTCCAGGAGGGGGAACATTTATAGACATGTGCACAAATTTGTCTACTTTTTTCAGATGAGATCCTCGGAACCTCCGAGCAACAGAGATTTATCCAAATGAATTCCCGACCATAATTTGAATCCAGAAAACATTGACCAACAGAACTGAAAGGATGAAAACGTATAACTGCAAAGCTACAAATATTTAGAAACCAACTTCAGCAGATTCCAACACACGATCATTATAAGAGTTAACGAGCATCTAGTCCACTGCTCTTCATATTAAAGAGGCTTCATATGAGAAAGTTCTCTGTATTCTAGATCACTGAATATTTGCAGTCCTGGTGCAGCGTGCGATCGGCCGCGATGGAATCAAAATCCATTCCCAAGACCGTAATTTCGGCACCAAATCGACGATACTCGCAAGGCAAATTACCGCTCACAGTGGATGAGGGAACCAAGAGCTTTCCATTTGCAATGATTCAGGCATAGTGTCCCCTAAAGGAATTTCCTTAAAGCAATAATTGTGAAATTACCCTCTGCAGGGCTCTCTTAAATGCAGGAATCGTTGCCATCGGATCTCTTAGAAGCAGGAATCGCTTGCAAAGATTGTTGAAATGATTGCCGCGGCCACGTCTGACATTCATCGGCCTCTTAGATTGTCAGAAAAAAATACCCGGTAAAAAATTTCCTGTTCATGCGAGTAAAGAGTGAACAGCGAGCGAGCAGAATGCGGTGATTAATAAATGAAGTAAAATAGACGGCTTAGTCCCAGCATTGCATCTGATACTTTAATAAGATTACTGATACTTTTTACCTATTATCTATGAAGCAAACATAATCTTCAATTAATTACACTTAATTACACTCCAAATCGCCGCCGCTGTATCTAAATCACCGCTGTTCGAGTGAAACGATTCGTTACAGAATTGAATGGAAGCTTCCTGGTATCAAGTATAATTGTTTAATTAGTGCATGAGTGACTCCAATTGTGTGGCGACTTCCACGAGCTACCGTCTCTGCCACGTAAACGTAGAACGCGCAGCCTTGTTCCTCACGTTAGTTCATCTTCAACGCCACTGACCGGTGTCGGAGGTTCGGATTCGGAACTGTGACGGCCAATTGAGAAAGCTAAGATTTCTGATATCCTAAGCCTTAAATTTTCCTCAATTGAAAATTCAATTTGACGTAAAATTGTGCACTTGTAGGTGTATGCATATACACGTACACAATTTTATACGATGAATATGTAGTCGGTCTGTCTTCATATGTCGCTTTAGTTTAAAATTTGCATGTATAGGGATTAACATCCTTTGTTCCTTTATCGAACAAAGTTCACTAGCTGCCCGTAGCGTAAAGAATGAACGGCTCGATCAGAACAAGTTTTTCTCAGCTTCTTTTTCACTATTTCTTTCACTATATTCTATTCTCTCGCCTTTGTAGTTTATTTTGCGGAGTCTCCTTGTCTGTCACTTTCTGCTTGCCCTTGTCTGCTACTTTCCTGCTCGCCCTTGTCTGCTACTTTCCTGCTTGCCCTTGTCTGCTACTGCCCTGCTTGCTCTTTGCTCTTGTGTGCTACTTTCCTACTTGCCCTTGTCGGCTACTTTCCTGCTTGCTCATGTCTGCTACTTTCCTGGTTGCACTTGTCTGCTACTTTTCTGCTTGCCCTTGTCTGCTACTGCCCTGCTTGCTTTCGTCTGCTACTTTCCTGGTTGCCTTGTCTGCTACTTTTCTGCTTGCCCTTGTCTGCTACTTTCCAGGTTTCCCTTGTCTGCTACTTTTCTGCTTGCCCTTGTCTGCTACTTTCCTGGTTGCACTTGTCTGCTACTATTCTGCTTGCCCTTGTCTGCTACTGCCCTGCTTGCCCTTGTCTGCTACTTTCCAGGTTTCCCTTGTCTGCTACTTTTCTGCTTGCCCTTGTCTGCTACTACCTTGCTTGCTCTTGTCTGCTACT
>NW_025936627.1:122461-132115 GCF_000764305.2 Hyalella azteca | reverse complement strand
GACGTGCCTGAAGGCTCATCGTCCAGACTGACGTGCCTGAAGGCTCATCGTCCAGACTGACGTGCCTGAAGGCTCATCGTCCAGACTGACGTGCCTGAAGGCTCATCGTCCAGACTGACGTGCCTGAAGGCTCATCGTCCAGACTGACGTGCCTGAAGGCTCATCGTCCAGACTGACGTGCCTGAAGGCTCATCGTCCAGACTGACGTGCCTGAAGGCTCATCGTCCAGACTGACGTGCCTGAAGGCTCATCGTCCAGACTGACGTGCCTGAAGGCTCATCGCCCAGACTGACGTGCACCCAACAATGCCCAAGGAACCTAAGCAACTCCCTCGCGCCACATGCGTCCGTCTTTTCGTTGGATCGTAGACAGCACTTAAAGAACGTCTTACCTTGTGCAGGCTTGGGAAGCTGCTGGTCATTGTTGCGATGGCCGCGGTGGCAGAACTAGTGATGCTGCTGTTCCGCTCGTTGCTCCTGTTCCGCTCGTTGCTCTTGTTCAGCTCGATGCTCCTGTTCAGATCGCTGCTCTTGTTCCGTTCGTTTTTCCTTGTACGACACAGATCGCCTGCCAAAGAAAAATGACAGTTACATCACCAGATTCTGTGAATTTCTCCCAAGAATAAGTCTTCGCTGCAAGATAAATTTGCTACCGGGTTCACGGATGAGAAATGAGGGATTGGGCGCATTGTACCTGAGCATCAATCTTCACAAATGATGATTCAGTGGATGAATATCATAGAGATGAACATAGGAAGAATAGTTACATAGATTACGTCTTAAATAATTCATTTATTAGTAACAAAAACTACAAATAAGAGGAACTATGTTGGAATTTTAATGATGCAGATGCCTGGACATCAAAAACCGTTGCACATTTCTGCAGCCAGTCGCTGCTAATTAAAATTTGAGGCAAAGTTTGTAGAGAATAAAAGATGCAGAGTCTCGCGAGCAAGTTGCGTGGGCAAAATTTTTCGTCTCAAAAGTTTCCCGACTGGCGTAATTTTCGCCTCGCTGCAGCTGAATATAAAGTCTGGAGTTTTCCGATAGAATCAAGATTGAGTCAGAATCAAAAATTTGCATTGATGAATTTTGTTGGAGATGAAACAGCGACGCTGGAAGCGAAATGAGGCTGTCAGAAAACTCTTATTAATTTACCGCGACTTGAAGTCTTATTTTCTTTTCATTGGTTGATAATAATTTGATCGCGTTACTCGGTACTGAACGATCAAGAGGATGAAGGACGGTTCGAATTGTACCGAATAGTTGTGATGGATAGTTGTGATAGAGAGTTGTGATAGAGAGTTATGATGGAGAGTTGTGATAGAGAGTTGTGATAGAGAGTTGTGATAGAGAGTTATGATGGAGAGTTGCGATAGAGAGGAGTAATAGAGAGTGATAACAGGGAATTGTGCTACAAATTAGTGATAGAGAATGGCAACAGAATTATGATAAAAATTTGCATTTGAGTGTTGTAATAAAGAATTTTGATGTGAGTTCATTTGTTGTATTGAGTTGAGATAGATTTTTGAGACATAGTACGTTGTCCACTGCTGTATTCCACCTGAAATAAATTATTCATCCAGACCAAAAAAAAAAAGAGAAAACAAATACACATACAATCGAAATTACAAGGTCTATTGATCACCAATGAATGACTTCATTTGCCCTAAAAAGCCCCTTAAATCCTAAGTTATGTCTCTGGTTGACAATGAAATTGTCCGCAGCAATGTATAAATCGAGCCTAAATTTACCTAATGACGGCTTATTTTTCAAAGATTTGACTTTTTCTCCATCAGTTTCCAATCTTCTGTTATAATAAGGCTGCCAAACATGATAACAATGTTGTGTTACAAGACGACCATTTAGACGATCTTGAAAAGAATTACCGTGACCAAGGCCGGTCACGGTAATTGGCCTTGACCTGCCTCACGGCCTTGACCTGCCGTGAGTTAAATTAACCTGTTATGATCTACATTAGCCGGCCTTGCTTTGACCTGCCATAACCTGTCATGCCTTGGCCTGTATTGCTCACGTTAGCTTGCTCTGCCTCGGCCTGCCTTTACCTACGTTAATCTGCTTTGCCTTGGGCTGCATGGCCCTACGTCGGCTGCAGGTTCTCGTCCTGGGGCTCAGCCCTCAACATAAAAAAACCCTGAGGGCAGAATGTAAACTCCCTCGTGCATAATTCAAAGTGGTTTGCGACATTCCAACTAAAATAAAAACTTTAACCCCCATTGTACTCAATTGGCAACAGTGGCAACATAAATTTTCTCAAGTAGAACCTCGGTGACTACCGAAGATCATCTGGTTACGGTAATTGTTTTCTATATAATTTTTAGGACATTTTCGATGTTAAGAGAGAAGTAAATAATTGTTCCATATAATTTTTGGCAAATCAGAAAAAAAAATAAAAAAGCGACATATTCATTCTACTAGTAAATCAAGAATAAAAAATGTCTATAATGATTGATAAAGCATTATCTGAATTTCTTAGAACTATGCACGCCGTACATCCTTTCCTTCACATTCATTAAACTAAAATTTTATTTCAGGTAAAGCTAGTTTTTCTTCCCCGGCGTAGTAGGAATACTTAAAATTTCCCACTCCAACCGATAATTTTTTTGAAAAAATTTATGAGTAAATAAATAAAAAAACGATGATTGGAGGTCACAAGGCGTGTAAACTAATAAGTGAACTAATTACAAGTGAATCATCATTGCCTGATATGAATCAACTAACTGAATATGAAGAATGAACATGAAACCAGAATCATGAATGATCGATGGAAGCTGAGTTTATATCGAAAACTGCAACCAGAAAAAAAGTTCAGTGTCACGCAACTGAACGAAAAAAATGCAGCAGCGACGCCTTGTTTGCGTCATACCACTTAAATATTTTCCAAAATATACTCACTAACAAGAAAATCGATGCAATGAGGCTGAGTTCCAAAACAAACGCCCCACATTCAAACTTTACCAGAAAAGGGAGTATCGAAAATTTTCCAGAAAAGAAGTTCTCTAGCGATGACTAGCTCTTTTCTTGCGTGCAGTATCAAACTTCTCACACTGCAACATGAGAATTTACGAAGGCCGCCGCCTCTGCTGTACATTCAAAGCAGCTGCCGCTCGCTTATTATTCTTTGTGTATGTTGAGGCGCTGCCACCCAGACGCCCTCGAGTAACCTATTTTGTAAACTGAAGCCGTGGCAGCAGCAGACAAACGTCGGCCGTTGGTAAACCGTCAGTGATATCCAACACTGAAGTAAACGATGCGGCCACACCCAAGCACTCAGTTGAAATTTATTGTTGGCTCGGTATTGGCCATCAGGTGGCCAACGAAATTACTGCCATATATGAATGAGTGTTGCGTGTATGACTCATTTCCCTCAGAGCGCCAGAGTGACGTGATCATCGCACGCTAGTAAGTTGGTGCAATCTAAAGCATATATTAATTTAGCACAAATTTGTTAACAAGCACAAAAAAATACAAATTCACTTACGAATTCATTTGATAATTTCTGAAATATCAAAAGCTTGCAACAAGGGAACTTTTTCTCTGTTGATCTTTTTGGTTTCTTAGATGAACAAAACTGCTGCCCACGTCTCCTCCTCATAATCGCCCTCAACAAGCCAGCGTTACAATTTTTGCCGACCGAGCGAACAATTATCAAAATTTAATTATACCTGCAATGAAGACGTGCGAATGCCTTGAAGCAAAGAAGCTCTAGATAAGAATGCGAGTTAATGGAAACAAAGGAAACCAAACGGAAACCAAGTTTTGGCACGTGCAGGATGTCAAAAGTATACTCGGTATGGACTTATGACGAATGCAAAGAGAGTATGCAATAGTTGGCTAACACACTGATCCAAAAGGCACTTCGTATATCTGGAAAATCTTGTAATTTGAGTGGGATGCTCAAATATGTTTCAGGGGTGAACAGCAGTTTGCCTCTTGATACGTCCTTCTTTACACTTTTCGCCAATATATCTTCAAAAACACTACACGAATATTGCAACATCCCGCCATTACCAGTCCTCTACTAACAAGCGTAAAAAACATGGCCCACTATCAAAACATACAACCCACACATATTCAACCCACTTACACTATCTCCACATGCCATAGCCTGACAACAACAATAATTCCACACTCCATAGCTCCTGAATACTCGCACTAGGTCCCAGACCACCATCCTCGTACACGTAGCCACCAACCTCACACATCTCAGCCACGTACACAACTGGCTATCTGCAATGATATGTCTGGCTATCCAGCCAGACATCATTGCATGACATATCATGCAATCATATCATGATATGTCAGACATATCATGATATGTCTGGCTATCCTCAATGTCGTCAATAATTGAACGAACGCCCCCAGGTGCAGTTCGCTCTGAACACGAATACAGGCTGACGACTCTCGCCGAGAGTCGTCAGCCGAGTCGTCAGTCGTCAGGGGGCCGACTTACGGCCCCCTTGTTTATTGTTCGTGGTTGTTACCGTGCTTTGTTCTCTGTCTCTCTTGTGACCCACTTGGATCTAGCAGCCTTCTTACCGTGAGTGTGTGTCGCTAGGAACTAGTGACTCTACTTTTTTCACTCTGTTTGCACTCTTCTTTTGTGCATACAACTGCACCCCATCATACAGCTGTGTTTTCCCTCCACACCCTCTTCCAGGTGGTACTTCTGCCTCAATCCCGACGGGCTTATCCCAGAGGGCAAAAGGCAGTAACCCACCACTATCATCATCACGACCTAAAGTCCCATCTCACTCATCACGTCGCCCTCACTCATCCTCATCCAACCCACCATCAAACTTAATTGCCAGAACGCTCGAGACCTTAGACCAACCGCATCCGGCTGAAAAAATTAACCCAATAATACCGACAAATATTCCATTCAAACTTCAAATAAATCGACGCTCCACTCTTCCGACTGCCCGATACTGCTATCGGCTTTTGTTTAACAGTATTGAAAAGTGTAAATAAAGTAAATAAAGAATTACAACCTTCTTATCACCCACCCGCTTAAACCATCCAAAGCCCTGTCGGGTTCCCAACCCCACTCACCTACATCCCACCCAATCTTGCGCAATGCACATTTTTCATCTCCTACTGTCTTTTCCATACTGTCTTTGTGCTACAACAACAAAAAAGGGGTTTGCTATAGCAACTAGAATGACGACCTCGCAACAACTGATTTCCCTTATCTAACTCCCAACGCTCGAGCGAATCACCCATCACCTTCACCATCTTCGATTCTCGTCATCTTTATCTTCCCCCCCCCCACATCGCATCATATTTAAAATGTGAAAAACATTAAAAAAAATTATTAAAAGTTCACTCCGTATTGTCTAATATTATTGTCAAATCGCAGTGTTGTCAAATCTCTGTTCGGCCACTCTGTTTCAATACTCTGTTTCAATCAATACTCCATTCCACCACTCTTTTTCATCAGTCCATTCCACCACTCTATTACACCTCTCTATTTCAATCTATACACCGAGGAAGGCTTGGCCGTTCGCTCAACTATGCTGGACCGATTGTCATGGATTCGTCAAGCAAATGAATTTAGGAAAACGTCACTCTATCGTTACGCTATCTAGCCATCAAAGCGCGCTTCTCTACAGGCTGAGTGAATGGAAGTCACTTCCACTCACACGAGCTTCCACTTCTCTGTTGCAAGCCTGGCAACTGTTATTTTTTATGCAAAAAAAAACGAAAATGACGAGTCAGCTTTATTGAGGAATGTTAACGGCACGAAATATTGCGTTAAGGTGTCTAAGCAAATAATGCACCGGAACAGTGTTTACTTGATTCTATTGCCAAAAGCTAATAAATATATTTTTTCCTGCTATTTTTTAAGACAAATTTGCATCTCATGGACATTTGACTACTGTAGCACCTATTCTTGTAGGTTGCTTCAATACTGCGCACATTTCGACTGGGATGAGATACTCAAATGTTTGTTAAACAATCCGCAGACTTTTAGCAAATTGATATTCAAATATGAAAACAATAATCCGTAGACTATTCTAGTGACGTGAGACTGCAATCTTCAGACAGTAGCCCTTATATTTTTATTGTGAGTGTATTATCAAATCTTCTTACAGTAATCCATACAATTTAAACTTTGTTGCCACGTACGCCATTTTCATGGGCGCGACATTCTCAATCTCCTTGACTTGCGCTAACGACGCCCGTATAGCTGCCCCCTGGAGACGCTGAGCACTCAAGCAAATTGGCAAGACTTCCACTGCCGAGCTGCGGCAATAATGGAGTCTGAAACAATCATTTATACGTCTTCATTGTCTGGGCTTGAGCCATCCTCGATGCACATGAATCGCGCGACTCCACCTTCTCTTAAAGAAAACAAATAAACTAGGAAAATAGGGTCAATCGTGAATTACTCAGGGTTCTGTGGGCACGGACGCAAGTGAGTCAGAAGGAACACACTTGTATTGAATAATTATTTTAAGTGCTCAGTTTAAATGAATTGCATCTACGTCTTAAAACTTTATTTTCCGGGTTTACTTTTTACTTCAAATAAAACATAGTTTGGCGCATCGATGATATTCTACAATAAGATGATATTCTATTTAAAACAACTCTGAGCACAGACGAAACTAAGTGGACGCAGGCTGGACGGCCGAGGCAATTCTCTTTAACGCAAACGCAAGGTGCGGGCATCGGCGTTGTCATGGCGACGGCGTGAGCGTGGGTGTTAAGGGTGTGCCGCGTGTCTCTCGCATGTGCACAGCATATTCTGCAAGGTTATGCTCTGTAGGCACTGAGCATGTGTTGCGTGAGTCATGTATGTGGGCAGCTGTGTG
The DNA here is from genome assembly GCF_000764305.2 of Hyalella azteca. Taxonomy (NCBI): domain Eukaryota; kingdom Metazoa; phylum Arthropoda; class Malacostraca; order Amphipoda; family Hyalellidae; genus Hyalella; species Hyalella azteca. The sequence continues at coordinate 125,280 of NW_025936627.1, read as the reverse complement.
ATCGATCGTACATGAACCATCGAATAGTGAAGTCTTCGCCAGAGCCTCAAGTCACGGTCTTAACCCTCTGCCGCCGTATGTCAATACGTCGGGAACAACTTTCATCATAAATTATACATAAACTATTGAGTGTAGCAACCTGAGGACGTTTGTATGCAACAGAGAACATTTTAAAGTTGTTGTAAGTGGCGGCAACCATCAGTGCAAGTCATTTTGTGCTCACTAGAAAGTATCCTTTTTGGGAAGTAGATTTGTGACAACATTACTCCAGTTAACAATGTCAGGCGGTAGAGGGTTAATCTCTCGAGGGACACCAGCCAATAAAATAGGATCGACCTTGCAGGCGTTGCTGCCCCACTGAGTGCATCATACGTAAGAGACAGAGAAACACTGCGGGCAAGAGGTCAGCCCTAGGGCTTATGGACTTACTTAGGCAGGTCGAGCTGATATAACTCTAGCTGCTAACCCAAAAATATGGGCACAGCGGTTTCGTTGCTACTAGAAACTCCGGTATTTTATTGGCAGAGGCGGCAGACGAAGGTAGTTTATTTATAGTGACACTAACGGAGTCGCATACAAGAAAGAAGTTCCTAGATGGATAAGTTTCATTAGACGACTTAATTCATCACCGCGAAGACCAAAAAGACGGTAGAAATAAGGTACATATTATAGTTATAGGACCCAAATACAGACTGTTCATACACAAACTGTTTTGAGGGTGTGAACTAGAAGTCAGGAAGTTAGAAGTCAAGAAGCTAAAAGACGAGAAGCTAAATGACAAGGAGCTAGAAAAGAAGCTAGATGTTAGGAAGCTAGAAGTCAAGAACTATCTACTGATGTTTATTGGGGAACATCTGCTTAGTAAACAAATATCGTAAGATCCCAAACCTGTTTATCATCGAGTTTCTAGAATGAGTTGACGCTTGGATTGATGAGACTTCGTTTGTCCAACCATCATTTGGTGGTGGTAGAGACTACAACTTAAATTGAAAATTCGCCCAGTCCTGGACCCGGAGGGGAATGGGGGAAATTAAAAACCTATTACTCAGATGAAAAATTTCCTAATTGGCTGCTCTGCGTTGTACGCTAACTCCAGGGCCTCGGTGGGGGCGATGCCTAGGGAACGGCGGACGACAAGGGCGGCCCTTCAGCGGAACCGTGGGCCCTGAAGAAATGAGGTGCATTGTGCTTATTATAATTCTGTGTGTGTGATCGTGTGTGCTGTGTTTTTATTATAAGCTGTGTGTGAAATTTTTTTGTGATTTAAGTGTGTTTCGCATGTGAATTCTAAGAGTCACATGTTCCCGATAGTAGTGTTTAAAAAAGGATGTATGTTCTCTTTCGTGTCTATGTCATAATTGTAAGTTTGTTAGTATTTTTGTGGGGAGCGTGGTTGTTGTTTTCCAGGCATATAGGAATAGATTACGGACTTTGTGCATAGAAGATATATGACGTAACGCTCAGTTAAGGGTCGGCTCCTCGAGGCTCGCAGGGCGTAGTATCGGTGGCAATATTAGCGGGCAATTAGCGGCACCACATCGGAAAACCTGCTACCCGATGGCACATGCTGCACCATACGCATGATGTAACCTACACCTATCGCGGACATGCTGCACCATACGCATGATGCAACCTACACCTGTTGCATACATGCTGCACCATACGCATGATGTAACCTACACCTGTTGCGTACATGCTTCACCATACGCATGATGTAACCTACACCTGTTGCGTACATGCTGCACCATACGCATGATGTATTTTACACCTGTTACATACATGCTGCACCATAAAAATAAATGCACAATTGCACATAAATGCAGATACATATATATGCAGCTACTGAATTTTTGCACTTTTCTCATAATTGCACATGATAAATTACTCGACCTGCTCCATAATTGCGAATAACATAGCACGAAATAGCACCAACTACCTATAATAAAAACCCACCCCTGATACTCAATAGCAGCAGTACTTGTTGACAAATAAGATCCCTTATATAAAATCTCCTGTATGATAACGCCAGTATGATAGTTAATCTTGTATAATAACAATGAACACATGATTATACCTGTACCATGTTCCTACCTGCTACTTCATCACACTGAGATACGATGTAGACCTGTAACATTAGGCACCAGGGATACTATGTACAACTGTAACAAATAACACCTATTAGGTAGTTGTTCTCACAACACCTGCTACATCAGCGACCTCTTATGAAAGTAAGTGGTAGATCTGAGTACTGTACAGCTTGCAGTTACAAGCAAGTAAATTAAACCACTGGAATATTATGTTAATATAGAATAAATTGCACGAGTATTGATGCGCATAATTTGCAGAGAACGAAGCCCGACAAACTAATTTTGCAGCGGCAATCCCTGAGTTTTTGTGCCTCACTTGCAGCCACAGAAGAGAATCAGAGCCGTGTTATCGGCGGCCAGAGGCGATGATACTCTGGCCTGCGATAAGCCTGCTCTGATAGAGAGCAATCTCTTGACGCGGAGGCGATAGACCTCTTAATTAAACGCCCTCTGTTAACGGCAGGAAATTAGAGCCTGCGGCCACAATAACCAGCAGTTTCCGTACACCCCCTACATTTTAATATCAATACCAATAGTATAATTCTATCGTCGCACATCCCACGATGTCTACAATAATGTGCTTAAGCAGCGTCTTCCATTTTAACATGGGACTCGGCGTCAAAGACCCAACGTAAAACGGCGTGTAAAAGGACATAATCTTACTATAAACAACAACCTGGAGTCCCTAACCTAACCTTGGTTTCCCCCAGATAGTTTGTCGAGGTAGACACA
>NW_025936627.1:82180-122239 GCF_000764305.2 Hyalella azteca | reverse complement strand
AATTTTTTCGGATCGAGACCTACATGAAAAGTTGGCAAAAGCGATTGGGCAGGCAGTGGAAAAAGTTTGAACAAAATCGGAGCATGGGTTGCCGAGTTATAAGCTAAAAAGTAAAAATTTTACCTCCATCCCGATTTTCCTGGTACTGAGTATAAAGTTGTTCGGATACAAGTATCAATACGCGTACTGAGAGCGCGGGGTAAAACCCGGGGGTGGCCCCCCCAATTTTACTACAACAGCAATGAACAGCAAGATTACAGTATGAGAAGACATGATTGCAACGACAGAGTGATGATGTCGAAGTCAACAATGGAAAAAGATTTAGGAGTAAATGTCGACAATGAGCTGAAATTTTCTAAGCATATAGAAGCTCAAGTTAATAAAGCCAATCAACGACTTGGACTGATCAGACGCTCCTACGAGTACATATGTATATGCTGAAGCGAAGAAGCTTTTGTTTGTTGCTGTTGTGCGTCCGAACCTAGAGTTTGGAAACGTCGTGTGGTCACCAAAACTAGAAAGGGACAAAAATTTAGTCGAGAGTGTTCATAGACGTGCAACAAGAATAATTCCGGTATTAAAAGGCAAGCCTCACGAAGAAAGATTGAAAATTATGAAGCTTCCAAGCCTCCGTTATCGACGTCTGCGTGATGACCTCATTGAAGTATACAAATATACGCTTGGTTTATACAAGGTCCCAGAAGGATTAATAGAATTTGAAACTAGAACCAACACAAGGGACCACGGCTATAAACTAAAGAAACAGCGTTGGAACACATCCACGCGACAACATTTCTTCTCGCTCCGAGTCACCGACATGTGGAACAGCCTCCCTGATAGCATCGTTGACGCTCCTAGTAAGAACGCCTTCAAGAACAGACTAGAAAGCTATGCAGGGGCATATGTCCAGTCTTGAAATGCCTAGCACCTTACGAGCCTTGCAGTAAGTCCAGCAGCTATCTCAATCAATCGTCAGTTATGGAAATGTCGGGTTCCAAAGGCCGGATCCCTTGTGAATCAAGTCACGAAAAGTACAAGAATTGGCAACAGGCTATGGGCCTATTTCTTCAGTGCCGACACTTCTATTCTATTCTATCTCCGAGATCTCCATGACGATGCTGTTCCCTCTTCAATGTCTTAGTTCAAGACAAAGACTTCCATCTCCGAGATCTCCATGATGTAGTCAGGAGTCGCGACGTTTTTGTACACAGCGACGTAGCGGCTGCAGCGAGGGGGCGACACGTCGAACTCGTACCACTTCTCCCCCAAGGGGACCGGCCCGGGGATGGCCCCCACCACGTCGTACTGGCTGAAGTCCATCGCAGTGGGAGGCTCGTCGTTGCCAAGCAGAATCTGAAATTGGATTCAGAGACTAAAAATAATGAATTAATCCTTGAATTTGTTCACAAGTTTGAACACGAAAGCTTTAACTACGGAAACAATGTTCATGTTTGATTAACATCAAATCTATAATAATTTACATAATAGAAACTGATGCAGGTGCATCGTATCGTAGGTTTGAAGTATGAGAACAAAATGTTCTTTCCTATTGCACATTCACGTTTCTCATCCCATTGTACTTTCGAAATATATGGTATGTTAAATTGTTTAATTAACTGTTTAATTCACCTGGTAGTTGTTAATTCGCTTTGGCATTACACCAACATTAGGAAGCAGTCGAACTTTGTGCACCAACATGGCTCCCTGCAAGTTGACGAGGAGCCACGGGGTCTTATAAGCTCCTGTCGCGTCCGAGTGATACTTGGTGTCGTTGCGGCCGTCGACAGCGAACTCCTTCACACTGAGCGAACGATTGGACAAGCCAAATTATTACACTAAATTGAAACAAATAATTTATACTTTCATAAATAAATGCATACCTGCTTTATTAAAAACAAAGAATTTATGCTTGCAAAAAAAAAATTTATACTAGCATAAAGAAATTTATACTTGCTTTACTAGAAACAAACAATTTCTGTTTGCGTAAAGCTATAGACCGACTCAAAAATTCGAGAAGTTAAAGATTCAGCGTTAATACAGAACAAATGAAACGAATTCGTTTATTTTGGTAGGAAAAGATGACTGATATATAGCATTACAGATTATTGTATCAATGAAGGTAACATCATGTGCGATGTTAAGACCAATTCTACGATGCTAAGAATCGGCGACAGGCCTACGGCCTAATAAACACCGAAGCCGCTATTATTGTTTATTAAGAATATAACTCAATAGTATATTAGCAGCCACTTTACAAGGTCATGTAGCGGGGCACGGCAGTGACAGGTTTGCCACGCGCTACCTCCGTGGAGGTGTTGGTGGGCGCCGCTGGGGTACGGAATGTGGCGGTCAGGGCGCCAAGCAACGTGACTTTCGACACCGTGCAAACGCCTCGGGAATAATTCAGAGCGGGTACCATTAAAATAATTGTTAGAAAATAAGACTGATAATTTTCGTATCTTAAATCCGTGCAATTGATCATGAAACATGAAGCTGAGATATTTACGAAAAACTGATGTTTTCATCAATTTCGATAATGAGAACGGAAATTTAATATCGTAGAAATTGAATTTTTTGGACGAGTCATACATTAAAATGTTCGTCATGACTCAGACCATAAGTGTACGAAGTTTCATCAAAAAGATTCGGGCCAGAAAAAAGTTATGGGCGCAAGACTGCGATTTTTGCAAAAAATCGTCGAAATTTTTGTGGTTTGACGCCATTTTTAATATGAAAAAAAAATTTTTCGGATCGAGACCTGCATGAAAAGTTGGCAAAAGCGATTGGGCAGGCAGTGGAAAAAGTTTGAACTGAATCGGAGCAGGGGTTGCCGAGTTATGAGGAAAAAAGTAAACATTTTACCTCCGTCTATGTTTCGCCGGTACTAAGTATAAAGTTGCAAAGATACAAGTATCAATACGCGAAAGACGCGGGGTAAAACCCGGGGGTGGACCCCCATTTTTTACTGCAACAGCAATGAAAGAGGACTACGGTTAGTAAAGGAGGAGTACACGCTGCATGCTTCAAATGTTTTAGAATTAAGTTTTATTCCAAGTGTCCTGAGTAGCCCCGTTCGATGGGGCAACTTGGGACACTCTTTTTTTGCTTCTGGCACCTTACAAATAGCATATGGAATTTTTTTGGAGAGGCCATGCAATAGCCCTTGCAAAGAGCTTTGAAATGAGTCTAAACTTGTTTATGAAATGTTTCATGGTAAGAAGTTATGAATGAAAAACGTTCGAAATCGTCCTGAGTAGCCCCGGTTGACGTTACTATTTAATATCTTTGTTGTTCAAACTTTTTCTTGTTCTACACCCATCTATTTTCAGTTCATTCAACTAAATAAAATATTAATATAAATTCTGATTTATAAAGTGCCAATAATGTTTCAAACATTAAAGAAGATGCAAATATTGTCTAATGTCCTACTTGCTGTAGGTAATCTAGAAAATTTTTGTGGAGATGATGTAAAGAGATTTTAGGAGGATATTCCACTGTACATCATCAATTTACAGAAAATAAATGACTACCCGACCTTAGTAAGAGGGTGACAGTAAAAACAAACTTAGATGCCAAAAAACTAACATTGTCTATGAGATACAACAAATGAATATGCCTCGCACTGAATAATATTTACTATTAAGGGGAGCGTTTCCCTAGAAAATAAAAAATTTCGGCTTTTCCACTTTCTTAGCTCATTTTGTAGCTGCTGAAAAGGTGCAGCTAACGCAGCAATCTGTGTGTATGTGCATGCTATATTTTTTGCACAACACAATGTTGAAAATATTTGAAATAAACATTTTTCAACAATATGTACTAAGATTTCTTTGAATTAAATTTGTATATATAGATCATTACTATCGTTAATTGCTAAGTGTTTGCACTCATTTCAAAGCTACAAACAAGGCGCATTCAACATAGCTACTACCATGCATGTACATGCAATACTTTTTGCGTAACAGTCTTGAACTTTTATAAAATGATCATTTCATAACAATATTTAAAAATTTTTATTTAAAAATGGTATTTTCAGATCATTATTTGCATTAATTGCAAAGTGTTTGCACTCGTTTGAAAGCTACAAACAAGACGCGTTCAAAGAAGCAAATATCATGGATGTACACACAATAGCTTCTGCATAATGCACTTGTGAACTGATATAAATAATATATATATAAATATAAAAAAATCCCATTTATAGCTTATTATTCACAGTAAACTGGACAGGAAATCAGGAATATGTCTAAAGACAAGTACTGGTACCCTGAATGCAAATAATTGGCAATGGGGAAGCTTGGGCTACAATATCAAGAATTTTTTGGCATATGCTTCTTTTTTCAATAAATGTTACTACTTTATTTGGTTCCCCTGAACAATTTAAAAATCCAAAAAATACCACCTTAAAAAGTTAATAACTCCTGCAGTATTCAAGCTGCAGCATTGAAAGACATATCATTTGATTTGTAAAGACCATACCTAGCGACTTTCGGAGCCCTTTTTTTTAAATTTGTACATTGTTTTACTTATATATGAGGGAAGGGGATGGTGGGAGTAAAAATTTGAAAAAACAGAGAAACGCCAATTAAAGAAAATTGATAAGGAAAATTGAAAATCAGGGCTCTAGAGCCACTAGATAATGTTCTTACAAATTGAATGATATGTGTCTCAATGTTTTTCTTTGAAAATCCTTGGAGGAGATAGATTTTTACAGTACCTACCTCCTATTTATCCATTTTCTAAGAATTTCATGTTTTCTTTCATTTTGTTCGAAAAACTAACACGAACAAAAAAGTTATTGATTTCTGTTTTACATTTGTGTACCAAGTTGCAAAGTGATCCATCCATAAATACAAGTTTTTTTCAGGAGGGGGGGTACACAATCCTCTTAAAAATGAAGCAAAAAAAAAAACCCAGAGGCCTAAGTGGTGACATCACAGTGAGATGTTACCACTTGATGTAAATGTACACTTAGAGGAACAGCGCCATTGGCTGTCAGATAAACTCCCACTCTTGCATCTCTAAGTGCACTGACTTAGTCTGGCTGAGTGGCTGTAATAGCAAAGTCATTTCATTTGATGGCTAAACAATTGGCAAACAATGTGGAACATATGATAACTCATCCTCTAATTTGGATGATAATCCATCTCCATCTGATTGGATGTTATTGCATGGAATGATGGCCAAACTGGATAAATCGGAGTTTGAACAGAATAGGATAGCTAAACTGGCACTTGGGGCCCCATATGGACTGCAGTGGAGGCTAAGAAAGGAGATATGGGATGGAGCATGTTTAGAGAGAAGAATGATAGCAGCATTGAGATATATGGTAATGTACAACTGTAAATAATGGATGATGAACGTTGGGGGCTAAAGATGTATATACCTGTGGAACTTGGGAGTGAGCAAATGGGAATGTAAGCATCATTCAATAGTATGCTAGTGTGAGTTATATGGGACATGGGCCTCCCTAGGGCATAATAGACCAAGAGAGGAATGGCTAATGACAGTACAGGGTCAATGGATGGAACAAACAAATAGAAGAGAGAGTGAAATTATGTGGTTTAAGAGTACTGTATGGAAGCAAGGAATGGAAAGAAATGACAGCCTGGGATAGTACCAGATGAAAGAGATGCCAAAGTATGATGCCAGTATAGGTGGGAACCTAATGTTCTTTGCAAGAGCAACTGCTTTGAGTGTGAATGGACAGACATACAGTTGGAATGAAAGAAGAGAGGATATTTGTTTTATATGTAACGGAGGTTAGAGAGAAACTGTGGAGCATCTGAAGATAGAGTGAGATGCATATGAGAGGGAGAGACAGCAAATGATGAGTGATTCTGGATTAGAGGGAAGAGAGTGATGGTGTGATGTAAGAGAGAATGAGAGATGAATGGATTGTGATGATACCATAATGGGTCTGTCAGCAGGATTGACTGCTGTCATGACTGAGAGTGGAAAGCAATATTTTGAGAGGCATGAAGAATGATATAAAAGAGGTTGTTATGAATAAAGGCCAGATAAGCATAAATAATCAAGCAACAAAGAAAAATAATAAATAACAATAATAACGTAAAAGGAGATAAGGTCACAAATATCCAGGGCTGTGAGATATACCAGTATTAATCATGAAACTTCAAACTACAGTGGAATAGGTGGGACAAAGCAATATATAATAGGCCAAATAACTTTCTTCTCGAACTCCTTTCCTTTGTTTTCATCTGAACTCTTAAAACGAACTTTTCCACCCCTTTTGCCATTGCTAATAGCCTCTCTGCCTGACCTCTTTTCCCTTTACTCCTACAAACAAAAATAAATATAAGTTGGTACCTACCGTATACCATCAGTCCGCTTGAATTGCAATGCAACAAGAAATTTAAAAGCAAAGAAAATGCCAAGAAATTTCACCATAACAATATTGGAAACAGTTTGGAGTCTAGTTCCATTGTCAGTTTGACAATTTATAAAGTGAAAACAATCATTATAATTTAAAATCCAAAGTCAGACATTAAAACCTAAAATTGACAAATAAAAGACAAATCAACCTTAAATCAAAAACAATTATATATTGTTGAATTAACAATATTGAATTTGAATTATAATGAATTCTTTCATTTTCTAGATTGTTGAACTGACAATGGAGCTGGACTCTGAAATGTTTCCAATATTGATATGGTGAATTTACTTTGCTACACCGCCATGTTTGTTGCACACTCACGTCTTATCTTACTCTTTTGTTCCTACTCATTTTGATGTTTTGGTGGCAATAGAGAAGGAAAGAGCAAAGCAGAAAGGATGAAGCTATTGTCAAAATTTCTTTCCATCAGCGAGAGACTGGTATTTAAGAAAATTGTTTGACATCAACAATATTTAACCCTACAAAGAGCAGGCCAAGCAGTGGTGTGCAGATTTTGCAAGCCTGCCTCCTGCTTCACAAGGTGATTTACTGAACTATTTGATGTTTGGTGTCAGTCAATACACCTTGTGAGAATTCATGGCATACAAGACACTTGGAGCTTTTCAGCAATTTGTTGATGGATGGTTGCATGTTACATGTTAAGGTTACATAACAAAACAGAACTGTGATTGGTAATGTATGGATAATAATGTATTATTCTGTAACTACCATACCTGTCTTGCTCTGTCCATTGCTAGACTTCTCTTCATGTTTTTCCACTCCCTTAAACGTTTAAATCCTCTTGCATCCTGTTTCAATTCTTCATGCCCCATCTTGAGGGATGGAGCCCAGTCAGGGTCATTGGTAAACATCTCATAAGCTGGCTTGCCTGTAACCAACAAACAATCACACATATTTAATGCAACATCAACCATATATAAAATGTGACTTTTTTATTAAAGCAACATCAAAAATTTATAAAATGCAACTGCTAGGCAGTCAGTTCTTGCATTAACCTATTGCAACTGAAGATTACTAAAACACAGCCATGGGTAAACTGTAAACAGATCAATCAACATTTGTTTGGAAAGAAAACAGCTTGTGTAGAACCAAGTTCACCATGATGATCAAGACCAAGGAAAAAAGGAAGCACAGTGGTTATAATAGATATGACTAAAGTGAAGAGGTAGCATTAAAAATGATAATGCATACCAGTGAGAAAATGTCTTGAGCAGACAAACACTTTCTGTTTAGATTCAAATTTGATGGTTGCACGACCAATCGCTGCCACCCATGCTCGTCGACGTCTTGTGGTAATGTCGAGAACTTTGCTGCCTTGGCCTTCCTTCACGGCTGGTAAACTGAAGAAACGTATTCCATTTTCCAGTTTTCTGTTTAAATGGTCGTGAGAACGACTTTTGCATCGAACAACAGCGCAGTAGCGTCCCATCTTCAAGCAAAAACTTTCAAGAAGAGACAAGCGCAGTAAATAGAAAACACAGACATAAGCTAGACCATGCATCAAATATGGTGGCTGATCGCGATTTGGTGCCGTGATGTAGTCTTTTTAAAGCCAATAAGGTACAATTCAATGGAATAGCATGGAAAATCCAATCAGATTATTGCCACCTCACTAGCCTAGGCAAACAGAAAAGGAACTGACCTCTAACTAGAATTTTTACTCCTGAAGTTCTCTAAAAAAAAGAAAATGGTCTTTTATGCAAGAAATTTATTGTTAGATTAACTAGTATATATGTGTCATTTCAGGTTTGACATCTACATTTTTTCAAAATCTAAAGTATTAGAAAATTTTCACTTGAGCTAGAAAGATCATCCATGTCTCAAGTGTGCAGTGGAAGTTCTGAAATAAAATTTATGAAAGTTATTAACAAATTAAAGTGGGTAAAACAGAGTGGGTAAAGAGAATTATCTGGTACATTATTTAGAAAAAAACTATCAATCTCATAAGGTTGAAGACCCAACAGGTAGTGCCAAGGCAAAAATTAGAATTAAAAAATTTTCAGTCATAGCTAATGGGTTAAATGCTTTGATGTATTCAAGACTAAGGGTTACATAATTAAAATAAACCATATAGTCCTATTCAGGGTTGGCAATGAATAAATCAAATTGATTAAATCGTGTGATTAAATCACTTGATTTTTTTATAAAAACTCAGGATTTTTTTTATTTTTTTGATTTTTTTTTTATTTTTTCATACATATATATAAATATATTGAGTGGCAGTCTTTAATTTATCTTGAGGTATTGTTATTCATGGTTTAGTATAAATGTACTATGAATGACAAATTGGTGTACCGTCAACCGGGGCTACTCGGGACAGGCGGGGCTACTCGGGACAGGCCTATGACACGGCGTAAAACTGTTGTAGTAGCGAAACTAATTGGAATATCGCAAAACTAAAAATAGTGGCGTAAACGTAACTATTTTTCCTATCTATCTAGTATAAAGGAAATCGAAAAATACTACATTTACTTGCTTTGAAAAATTCCTGAAAAAAATGGTGAAAAACTATGTTTTGTAAAGTTACAACTGCTAAGGTATGTAGCAAAAAAAATATTCGCCATATTAAAAAATTTTACTTACATAAAAGTTGCACCCAGGTGTTGGCTTGAAAACTTAATTGACAGAATTTGCCTATCTAATTCCAAAAAGAAATAGCAGCCATTTCCGTACGGCGGGGCTACTCGGGACACCCCCCCCCCCCCCCCCCCCCCCCCCCCCCCCCCCCCCCCCCCCCCCCCCCCCCCCCCCCCCCCCCCCCCCCCCCCCCCCCCCCCCCCCCCCCCCCCCCCCCCCCCCCCCCCCCCCCCCCCCCCCCCCCCCCCCCCCCCNTCCCTCCTCTGAGAACGACTCCAACAGTGTGTTGCAGCTAACAGCCCCCATCTTCCAGATATTGTTTTCGAAACATAAGTATTCTAAATGGTATGTTATGCTAACCTCTAGGAAAATAAACTTTTTTCTTTATGTACCTCCATTACTCTTTTATTTTACCTCAAAACTGCTCAATCGGTTCTGCTCCACCCTGTATATTGAGAGGTTGACATTGTATTGAACTTTTAGGCAATTAGAAAGATTTTCCACCCTAATACGAGTACCTATTCTAATTGAAATATTTAATTTCAATCTTCAAATATGTGAATTTAAAACTAGAAACATTTACAATTATAAGACGATATATAAAATAATTAAATGCAGTGAATGGATATAAAATATTTGAATTGTGCACATGTTTATTTCAAACAGTGTTAGCTTTTCTCATAACTTAAGTCTCGTTTCAAGTCGTATGAGGTTTGTTTGGTTATTGTTCAGTTTATTTTTAGTATTGGTTTATTGGTCTGAATTAAATGGGAATAGTGCAGTCAGTCACTCAGTCACTGCTAGTCGGTGTGTATAGAAGGTAGAGTCTGGTAGATTTATAGGACATAAAACTAGTAGATCTAATGATAGTGCTGTGCACTGTGCAATCAGCTACCTATCTGTTATGTGACTCTTCAATGTTTAGGAGATTTGCATTCCTGAAGTGTTTTTGTATATTGAAGCCAGTTAAATGGTCAATATTTAGCTCATTACCTTGCTCTATACAAACTTTACATAGCTAATGAATAGACTTATCAATATTTGTTTACCCGAAAATCCCTAAGTGGTAAACACTACCTTGGCCTGTTGGCCATTATTGGAGGCAATAAGTGCCCTTTTTAGCCATCCATTATGATCCATTTACTGTTATTGTTAGTAGGCTAATTGCAACATACAAAATAACACCTCAAAAAATACAAAAAAGCTGAAAAAATCAAAATAATCAAATAAATAAAAAAAATCATGAAAAAATAAAAAAAATCATTAATTTTTTATTTTTTTGATTTTTTTAAAAAATCAAAAAAATCGCCAACCCTGGCTTCAGTTAATGAAAATATTAATTAACAACAAAAAATTTTGATTACATTTACCTCGCTCAGCTAAAAAATTCACTCAACAGAAAATTAATGCATCATAGGTCATCATAAAATTGTGCAGAGATGTCATAGATAGAAATGTGCACCAGGCAACATAAAATTAAAAGTAATTTAACCTAAACTATGATTTATTCCTTCAAAAACTATGATGATTGTCACTAGAATATTCCCTACTGTTTTAGGTAGTTTCTATCTTTTTTTTTGTTAAGTATAGTTAATTCACTTGACCCAATTAAAATGGAGTGAAATTACAAGCCATCCTGTATGCTTACAGATACAGAAGAAATGCTACATGGCTGCTGATATGAAGCTTGCAGTGGACATGGTTGTTGTAAATACTCAATGGCATGCTCATGGATACAGTAATATCACATCGATAATACGGTAATGCATGGATATGGTAATATCAAATCAATAAAGGAAAAACAAGTAAAAATTACAGAAAATGTCATTCATTATACATTTAGTCATTTACATCATCTACAAAGGAAAAGGAGGACTTCAGATTACTGTTAGTAATAGATGAGTACACTCTGCATGCTTCAAATGTTTAAAATTGAGTTTTATTTCAAGTGTCCCTTTTTACCCCATTTCCAGATTAATTCAGGAGCCTTTTATATTGCGTCTAGCACCTTACAAATAGCATATGGATTTTTTTCTGGAGATGCCATACAACAGCCCTTGCAAAGACCTTTAAAATGAGCCCAAACTTGTTTATGAAATGTTTCATGGTAAGAAGTTATTAACAAAAACGCTCAATACCGTCCCTTTTTACCCCATTTTATGGTACTGTTCGTAATGGCAGTACTGTTAGTCCTAAAACTTTGAAGTGAAAGTTGTGTGTAAGGTAAACATTTGGAAAGGATGGTCTTTTCATTCATGAATGGGTCACAAATATCTTCAATGTTGATTCGGTCTGGAATTTCGTTGATTCGACAACCAATAATCAATAGTGACAGTGTTATTGATATCTTCTGAATGATAAGTCAATGGTCTGTCATTTATTTTTGCTTCATTTGAGCAATTAGGGTTTCCAAATCTGGGTGTTATGTTACCCTCAACCAGGGCTACTCGGGACGGTTTTGAGCGTTTTTTGTTAATAACTTCTTACCATGAAACATTTCATAAACAAATTTAGGCTCATTTTATAGCTCTTTTCGAGGGCTATCGAATGGCATCTTCAAAAAAATTCCATATGCTATTCGTAAGGTGCCAGAAGCAAAAAAAGAGTCCCGAGTAGCCCCGTCGACCGGGGCTACTCAGGACACTTGCAATAAAACTTCATTTAAAAATATTTGAAGCATGCAGAGTGTACTCATCCATTACTAACAGTACTCTGAAGGCCTCCTATTTCATTGTAGATGATGTAGAGGCAGAATAAATTACATTTTTAGTGATTTTTACTTGTTTTTCCTTTATTGATATTACCATAAACGTTAATTACCATCAACTGGGGTGACTTTGGCCATGCTTTCTATTTTGTTTTGCAAACAAAAACGGGGTCGTAAATGCCGGGGTCATAAACGCCAGGGTTGTAAACAAGGTCATAAATGCCGGAGGGACTTTGGCCATCGTTTATGGACCCATTTTTGTTTGCAAAACAAAATCAAAAACGCGGCCGAAGTCACCCCAGTTGACGGTACCGTATTATTGATGCGATATTACCGTATCCATGAACATGCCATTGAGCATTTACAACAACCTTGTCCACTGCAAACTTCATATCAGCAGCCTTATAGCATTTTTTCTGTATCTGTAAGCTCACAGGACAGCTTGTAATTTCAGACCATTTTAATTGGGTTGAGTGAATTTACTATAAAAAAATATAACTCAGTACTCACTGCAGTGAGTGACAGAGAGCGCATTTTCTCGTTGACAAACTTGAGGTCACAGATGAACGGACAGACAGACAGACAGACATGGCAAGCACAATAGTGCTCATTTATGCGCCATGCACTCGTTTATGCGCCATTTTAATTGGGTTAAGTGAATTTACTATAAAAAATATTATTGTGAAAAACATACCTGAAACAGAAAGGAATGTATTAGTGACAACCATCATATATTTTGGAGCAATAAATCATAGTTTAGGTCAATTACTTTTAATTCTATGATGCCCGGTGCACAATTATATATATAGCATTCTATGTACAATTTTGTGACGACCGATGATGCACTAATTTTTCAATAAGTGAAATTTTTTCGCCGAGCAAGGTAAATGAATTCAATATTCTTTGTTTTTAATCCATTTTTTTCTTAACTGGACCCTTTGCTTACTGAGGTTCTACTGTAAATGCGTTTTTGGGGGTGTCCCAAATAGCCCCGGGGGGTGTCCCGAGTAGCCCCGCCGTGCGGAAATGGCCGGCATTTTTTTTAATGAGATAGAACAATTCTGTCAATTACGTTTTCAAGCCGACACCTGGGTGCATCTTTAATGTAAGTAAAATTTTTTAATACGGCGAACATTTTTTTGGCTACAGACCTTAGCAGAAGTAACTATTCAAAATAGCGTTTTTCACCATTTTTTCAGGAATTTTTCTAAGCTAGTAAATGTAGTATTTTTCAACTTCCTTTATACTACATAGATAGGAAAAATGTTGACATTTACGCCACTATAATTAGTTTTGCAATATTCCAATTAGTTTTGCTACTATAACAGTTTTATGCTGTGTCGGAGGACTGTCCTGAGTAGCCCCGCCAGTCATGAGTAGCCCCAGTTGACGGTACATCATGTATACTTTGAATGTGAAAAAATTATAACTACCGTCAAATGGGGTAAAAAGCGAGAGGCAGGGTAAATCGGGACGTGTGTCCACATTTTGCAGAAATGTTGTAGCAGCTCAACTAATCAAAATATTGCAAAACTAAAAAATAGTGGCATAAACTTCAACATTTTTACTATCTATTAAGTATAAAGCTAGTCAAGAAATCAAATGTTTACTATCTCTAAAAAATTGCTGAAAAAAAGTGTGAAAAGTGCGATTTTGGAAAAGTAGGTACTTCTAAGGTCTGGAGCAAAAAAAATATTCAGCCAGCGTATTAAAAAATTTTACTTACATAAAAGTTGCACACAGGTGTTGGCTTGAAAATGTAATTTATGAAATTTGCCTATCTCATTCCAATAAAAATGGCAGCCATTTAAGCGCAACAGGGTAAAAAGGGACTTCCTCCGAGGGTAATTAAGGACAACCCCTGGGGTAATTAGGGACAACCCTTAAAACACATTTACAGCAGAGCCTCTGTTAGCAAAGGCCACAGTTAAGATAAATATGGGTTAATCACAAAGAATTTCACTCAAATTTTAAATTTAAGCAAAAATCTAAATTTTAATTTAAATAAAATCTTCTTGGGGAGCAGAACAGCCTGGATGTTAGGCAGAACTCCTAACATCCAGGTCACTCAATGCAATGGTCACTCCCTAAGGAAGCTTGTTGAGCTCCTCATCGTTACGTTACATCTAAAAGAAAAAGGAGGACTTTGGAGTACTGCTGGTAATAGGTGAGTACACTCTGCATGCTTCAAACGTTTAAAATTGTCCCTTTTTACCCCATTTCCAGATAAATTCAGGAGTCTTTTATATTGTGTCTAGCACCTTACAAATACCATATGGAATTTTTTTAAGATGCCATTTGATAGCCCTCACAAAGTGCTATAAAATGAGCCTAAACTTGTTTGTGAAATGTTTCATGGTAAGAAGTTATAACCAAAAAATGCTCAAAACCGTCCCTTTTTACCCCATTTGATGGTATATATTAGAAATCCACCTTGCGTGATGGTCTACAGACTGAGTGATGTCCATGAATCAAATGTTCCAATCCAATGATGATACTTTTATACTGGTCTACTTCTGTGCTGCAATAACCCAGACAACCAGCAAAAAAAAAAAAACAACAAACTAAGGTCAACAAACCAAAGTGGAAAAATTGGGCAAAAGTTACACATGAATTTGAAAAATGTCTATGATTCATTATAAATAATTTTAATTGTCTGTTAATTGCAGACTTCTGAGTCATGATTTAAACTTCCCTACCATTTTCAGAGCAATGAAAATTATGAGATAACCTGTAAATGAATTACCTCCCATCTAATAATTGAAAAAATACTGTGCTATGGGGCCGAAATTTGGAATATACCGTCAAACGGGGTAAAAAGAGATGGTTTTGAGCATTTTTTGTTAATAACTTCTTACCATGAAACATTTCAGAAACAAGTTTAGACTCATTTTATAGCTCTTTGTGAGGGCTATCGAATGGCATCTTCAAAAAAATTCCATATGCTATTTGTAAGGTGTTAGACGCAATATAAAAGGCTCCTGAATTAATCTTGAAATGGGGTAAAAAGTTACACTTGAAATAAAACTCAATTTCAAACATTCGAAGCATGCAGAGTGTACTCATCTATTACTAACAGTACTCTGAAGTCCTCTTTCATTGTAGATGATGTAGATGTAAAATAAATGACATTTTCTGTGATTTTTGTTTTTACTTTATTGATATGATATTACCATATTCATTAATTACCGTATTATTAATGGATTACTGTATCCATGGACATGCCATTGAGCATTAACAAGAACCTTGTCCACTGCAAGCTTCATATCAGCAGCCATGTAGCATTTCTTCTGTATCTGTAAGCTTACAGGATGGTTTGTAATTTTGCACAATTTGAATCGAGTCTAATGATTTCACTATAACAAAAAAGATCATGAAAAACATACCTGAAACAGAAAATAATGTTATAGTGACAACCATCATATGTTTTGAAGTAATACCTAAATCATAGTTTAGGTCAATTACTTTTCATTCTATAATGCCCGGTGCACAATTCTATATATAGCATTTTATGTACAATTTTGTGATTACCGATGATGCACTAATTTTTCAACAAGTGAATTTTTTTTGCCGAGCAAGGTAAATCTAATCAAAATTCTTTATTGTTGATGCCGTGAGGCTTCTGATCCCTTGTCACTCAACCCTCATGCCTTTTATTGCATAGTAATTTTTGTCACCTATTTATTTTTACATGCATTCACCTTTCATATTTGCATTGATTGATAGTATATTCTTTTTAAATAATTGTGAATGTAATGTTAAATTTGAAAAAGAATGCTTGTCACCTTCTGGCACTACTCCATCCAAAGTAAAGGTATATGCAACAGTTAATTCTTCAACGGCATGGAGGCTTGAGCTGGTGGGGGGGCATGTTGCCGTGAGGCTTCTGATCCCTTGTCACTCAACCCTCATGCCTTTTATTGCATAGTAATTTTTGTCACCTATTTATTTTTACATGCATTCACCTTTGTCTTTCTGTTCCATTTGTTTCAGCTGCACTAAGTGGTAACAATATGCTAAAGTAAATCCCATTAGAGTAAATTCCATTATTATAAGTATAAATTCTCCAAGATTTAACTTCAACAAGGAGTATGCTGCCAGAACTGACAGGTTTTCCTGCGTCACTCTGAAGAGTGAGTATTAGTAGGGATGTATGCAATATTCTTTGGTTAATGTGTTTTAAACCTGTCCCAGTAACTATTTAATTGCTAAATATGTCTTAAGCTGAATTACTTATTATTCTCAATTAATTTTAGTATGGATTCTCTAAAAATTAACTTAATGCTGCAGTTCCATAGTCACCTCAGTTTTGTTTTCAATTATTGATTTTTATTCTGCTTTCATTTAGCATTTAATTGTTTACCATTTAATTGACCTTATGATTTTGAAGTTATGTTCCTGAGTGTTATAATTCTTATTTAGTCTATTCTTTTGCTTCCCACACCTCCTAAGAGATTGAGGGAAGTATTGGTTTATGTTTGGCCTGGTTGGTGGTTAGCGGTGCACTTTTATCTTGAGCTGCATCTGTCCACTTGCTTGGCAACTGTTTTATCTTAACAACTTTCTTACAGTAATAGGTGTGAGTAGGCTGGTTGCTGACAAATGTTTTCATTTTTCCTTTCAGTTATTGTTCAGCAACTCCTTGCCTGCCCATGCTCCGTAACCCATATTTTAACTGAATTCTTCTGAACTAATTTTTACTTCACAAAGTTCACATACCCTGCTCACCTCTTGCTCAGGGTACTCATGCCCTTGCTTTCTTCTTTATTGTTAGCATGAAATATTTTACCTCAGGGCCTTCTGCCCTTGTTTTGTAATAAAAGATTTGTAATGTAAAATCCCGTTTTAAATAATTACTTTAATTAGAGTCATTCTTTCATTCTCCAATTCATACTGAGTTGTTGCCAAAGAAACTCCAAAAGTAGGTGACGAGTTTGCCTCACCCGTGGCGGGAGACAGTACCCCGGCAACATTGTTAATCATTTTTTTTTTGTTAACTGGAGCCTTTGCTAACTGAGGTTCTACTGTAAATGCATTTTTAAGGGTGTCCCTAATTACCCTGGGGGGGTGTCCCTTTTTACCCCGTCGCACAGAAATGGCTGCCATTTTTTTTGGAATGAGATAGGCAAATTCTGTCAATTATGTTTTCAAGCCGACACCTGGGTGCAACTTTTATGTAAGTAAAATTTTTCAATATGTTAAATATTTTTTTACTCCAGACCTTAGCAGAGGTACTTTTCCAAAATTGCACTTTTCACACTTTTTTTCAGCAATTTTTTAGAGATAATAAATGTTTGATTTCTTGACTAGCTTCATACATAATAGATAGTAAAAATGTTGAAGTTTACGCCACTATTTTTAGTTTTGCAATATTTTTATTAGTTTAGCTGCTACAACATTTCTATGAAATGTGGGACGGGCATCCCTATTTACCCCGCCCATCCCTTTTTATCCCGTTTGACGGTACCGACAATATGCTATTTGCATTTTTCAAGGCATGAGATTCTAGTGATGACTTGGAAAATTATAATCTTGTTCTTGTCTGTTCCTATGGGCTATGGCTTTTCTCATTCCTCAATTTCAGTGGTAAAAAATATATAATTTTTTAATTGCAATATTTCATAATCAGAAATTGCTAGAATTCTACTATTCTGCTGTAAAATTTTGCAATTCTACCCACCAAAAAAAGTATTCTACTTAGTTTTGCCACTGTGATGGCACTTAACATAGTTTAGTGACAAACCAGATTTTTTGGAATCAGTGCATTTTTAATTCCTTTGGGCTTCGTCTACTGATTCTACTAAAGACTTAAACAAACCAATTTCTTATGCTGTGATGCATGAACAGCATGAATGCATGCTGGTAGTGCTGTGGTACAGAGGTACTACTGTGGTATTGGTATGAATAATCCATGTTCCATGATACAGTTGATACTTAACTCAGTTTACTTGTCTACTTTATAGAACTCAAAAATGAACTTTAGAAAGAGTCTAAAAAGTCTCTGCTTTGTGTTCGATACTATTTGGCACTACACACTTGAAGGAAACAGGAGAGTGGAGTCTGTGCAGGCATGGAATATATCTACTTGGCAAGCTGCGACTAGATTTTTCGAGCCGTGGTTTTATGGGTTTGCCAGCCGTGTTTCCATTTCTTCAAGCCGTGGCTTCATGGGTTTGCCAGCCGTGATTCCATTTCTTTGAGCCGTGAATTCCATATCTTGGGGGTGAAAGGCCATTTATGACCCACAAACTTGTTATTCACAGAGTCCCATCACTCCCATGCATACAAAGACTCATGTTATTTACAAAGTCCCATACAAAAAACAGTCACTAGCATTTGTCTTCACTTAAGCGGCAACTGTATAAGTGATAATGCAGTATGACCATTCTGACATGACCGCAACTAGTATGTAATCTTCATGGAGGAAATGTTCTGAGTTGACTTGTTATTACATTCTGCATGTTATTTTGGTGGGAGGCGGGAGCATTGAAGTATATATACTGTGGATTGCAACAGTTGAAAATTTTATTAAACAACATGTTTGTGAAATGCAAACCGCAATTTTTACAATCAAACAAAAATTTATGACATTAGGGCCATGAGATTTCATATTTATATATATATATTAATATTAGAGCAGCAATATTTCAGAAAAAATAGGACTTTTCCAGCCCTGAGTCTGTGGATTGCCATTGATGGTTTAGAAGAAATTGTAAACAGTTACCATACCCACGTATGGCTTACAATCTCAGTGCAAGTTGTGCAACAAAGGTTGTGAACTTGCTACGAAACCTGTGTGGGCCTCACATCATTGTGCAACAACTTTTTAGTTCTGTGGAAGTGATAAATTATATTTCAAAAGAATAATCCAATTCCGTGATTGAATATAGATATTCCTCCCAAATACGCACTCAAAAAACACTCTCCACCAGTTATAGGGTAACTCCGCACTTGTACGAAAATTTAGTACATCTGCCGGAGAAGTGAAATTTCTACTTGGGTCTGTGGAGACTTGTTCAAGAATCAAGATTATGAACTATGAAGATAGCCTTTACGCATCTTGACTTTTGCAGGATGGTCATGGGTCACTGTCACAGACACCATGACTGTGCAAGACTTTATCCTTAGGCACCAAAATAAGAAAAATATACAAAATAGATCACTATAAAATTAAAAATATAATTAGAGGCTTAGAGCTCATGTCATAAGCCAGGAAGGGCAGGGTGGCCCAGTGGTTACAGTTCAGAGTACCATGATTGGAGCAAGAGGTGCGGGTTCGATCCCACTCATCCCAGGGCCCCAGGCCCCAGCTGACAGCTCTGTGTGCCAGTTTCTGGTCAGAATCGGCGAGGAGGCCGGGCGGTTAAGCACAGCAGAACTGGAGCAGTGAGTTGCGAGTTTGGGACCGCAAAATGCTGTGAATGTTCTGCAATGTCAAGAATTGGTGACAGGCCTATGGCCTAATAAATGCTTAAACCGCTATTATTATTATTAACAGAATAAGAATTATATGTTGATGTTCCTACATAGAAATATGCTTCATGTTGGAATATCATACAGAAAAATTCACAGACATTGATGTATCATTTTATTCAATGTTAGTTTCTACTGGCAATCTGCCATGCCCTATATAATGCTATATGTGCCTCATAAGCACACACACACTCAGAATCTCAGGTGTGTTTCACCACTACTGACCATTGGCAACTTCTTCTTTGCAAGGTGTCCACTTGGAGTGGACTCAAAGCCGCAGGTCTGCCAGATGGATGACCGTTGGGCCTGAGAGCTTATACAGCCTGACGCAAAAGGTTAGCCCCACCCATTTAAAACATCATAACACATCGAGTTTTGCGAGTTTTATTGTGCAAATGGTGGCAAACGAATCGTCTTGGTCTCAGTAATCAAAATACAATAGACTGTAGTGAAAATGTAATTAGTAACGGAGAAAATGAAAAAAACATGTTTTTGCACCCACGCAAAAGGTTAGCCCCACTTTGTACACTTTGACATTTTAAGCAAAACAAAACATATGTCAGCTGCAAAACTAAAAGTTATTTACCGATATGCTCCCCGTTGGCTTTGTAGACATCCAAGCACCACTTTTCCATGCCCTGAGACAATCTACGGAGGTAGTTGGGGCCCAGATTGGACCAGGCGGCTTGAATGGCCAACTCGAGTTCTACCTTCGTGTCATACTGCTTCCCGCAAGGCTTAGATGATCCCAGTCATGTACCCGTAGACGTTCTCAATGGGATTCAGATCGGAGGACTTGGCTGGCCAGTCCATAACCCGGATTTTCGCACTCTTGAAGAAGGCCTTGGTCGTGCGCGCCGTATGGATTGAGGCATTATCTTGTTGGAAGTTGGCGCCGCGGTGAATTTGGTGGCGGATGACGGGAAGTAGATGGTCCTCGAGCGTTTGGACATAGTCGTCCGCGCACTGGTTGCCTTTGAGGAAGACGAGCTCGCACGTCCCGTTTGCATGAAAGGCCCCCCACACCATTACACGGTCCCCGCCATTTTGACGGCAAAAAGCTGCCTTTGGATCATTCCTGCGGTAATGCCAGTAGTACTTCAGACCATCTGGGCCATCCAAATTCAATTTCTTCTCATCAGAGAAAATGGTTTTGGCCCAGGTGTCATCACTAGTACTTGAATACTTAGTGCCCCAGGCGACCCTGGCATGCTTGTGAACCTCGGTCAATTTGGGGGGGCCTTGTTCATCTTCACGTATTGGAAGATGCCGGAGGACGAGAGGGTGCGAGAGACGGTGGACTTGGAGACATTGAGCTTCAACTTTTGGACTTGTTTGGGCGCGCTCAAGTCGCCGGGCACCTCAACTCGGAAGAGGCGACGCGTGTCACGGGCCGACATCTTCTTGGGGCGGCCTTTGGAGTGCCGCTTTCCGTAGTTCACGGGGTCCTTGAGATAGTTGGAGATGGCTTTGCGGCTACACCCCACTTGTGCCTCCATTTGACGCAGGCTAGGGCCCTTGCCCTCAGGTAGCGCCATCAGGGCTTGAATGGCATCTTTCTGAAACTCAGTTAGAAGCTTTCCTGCGCCCATTTCTTGCCTAGGTGAGCATAAGATCCGTGCACAACTACTACGCTATGAACGCACCCTTTGCAGCGAGTCTACGCTGCGTCCTGTCCGAAAGAGCGCCAAACTTGCAAAGTGGGGCTAACCTTTTGCGTCGGTGCAAAAACACGAACCGCTTGATTTTTCTGCCAGTAATTAACTTCTTCACCAAATTTTACCTGCTATAGATTGCAGAGCGCAAGACAAATCGTTTGCCACCATTTGCACGTTAAAACTGGCAAAACTCGATGTGTTATGACGTTTTAAAGGGGTGGGGCTAACCTTTTGCGTCGGGCTGTAGCTTGTGGTTTTCAGCTTCTTTGCATATGAAATTAATTGCAGTTGTCTTGTGAGGTTGTATGACATAAGCTCAGTACAGGATTGGGTAGGAGTTTACAGGGAACATATTAGTAAATGAAATGAGTTACTGCTAATGTAATTTAGATAAGTAAGGGCTGCTAGTGTAACAACATTGTTTAAAAAAATAATAAATAAATAAAAACCTAGATAATCTACTTGCTAAATCAAAACGTATATAAGCAGTTGCCATGCATTAACAATTCCTTCATGCTGGCATATATACAGCATTACAAGGCGCTCATCTAAAGATCACTTGGCCACCTGACTAACATATATACATTGAAAAATTGAGAGATTTTCTGTGATACCTTATCACTAAAGTTACCTTCCCCCCAGGAGATTACGAAGATTAAATTTTACATTGATCCTTCTCAAGTTACTTAGTAGCTCCTGTCTTGGTAGTAGGTACATGATGCTGACAGTCCAGAAGAAAGTGAACAATTGTGTCTGTTGTGTTGCAGGTGGCGCACTGATCAGAATCACTCATTTTAAATCTGTGCAGATGGCTCCTGACACCTGCATGCCAAATTCTAATTCTTGCAGATACACATTCTAGCTTGTGGGACTTCAGGCAAAGCCAAGGGCAAAGTCGCAGTTCCATCATATTGTTACTCAAAAAACTCCTTTCTGAGTCTGAGCAACAGTTGTTTTCCAGTTCCTAGTCCAGCACTTGTGTAGTTTCTCCCTCAGGACAGTAAGTGTCTCCTCTATGCTTAGGGTACTCGTAGCAGAAAATGCATTTTGGTGGCCCATGTTAGCTGCCCGGTCTGCAATCTCATTGCCTTCCACCCCTGAGTGGCCTCTCACCCATTGCAGTACAGTTGGGGCTTGCCTTTCTAGTACAACCTCTTGGATTTTGTAGACATATTCCTTGCATGAGGGGTTGATGGTGTTTCTGATGGCTTGCAAGGCCAACTGGGAGTCAGTCATTAGTAGGATGTCCTGCGTTCTTAGTCGTGGGTCCAGACAACAAATCTGCAGAGCCTTCAGTATTGCTAAGAGCTCTGCACCAAGAACTGTGTGTGTTGGGTTCAACTTTCATGTCGTGGTGACTTGTAGACTTGGTGCATACATAGCTGCAGCTGTGGAACAGTCGCTGAGTTTGGATCCATCAGTATACACATGCACATGGGAAGGTGAGTTGTTATGGCAGAACTTGTTGCACATCCCCCTATTGATGAATTCTTGTCTGGATTGGCTTTTAGGGCAGTGCAGGGTTTTCAGGTACCATTTTAGGAAAAGGTAGTCAGACCTGATCTCTAAGAGAGGTATATGGGCTTCAATCTCCAGTGATGTAATGGGAAATTTTTTACGGGCACCAAGGATAATTCTAAGTGCACTGGACTGTATTGCTCTAAGTTTCTGAGTGTATTTTGAAGAACTGTCACTAAGTTTGAATAGAATGCTGCCATACTCAAGTTTGCTATGAATGAAGCTAATGTATGCTTGCCTGAGCAGACATCTGGAAGCACCCCAGCTGCAGCCCGAGTGCCCAAAGTGGTGCTAGTCTGCAGAGCTCATCATTCTTTAGATGAGAAATGTGTGCACGAAGTTTAAGTTTTAGACATCTACACCCAAAACCCTTTGCACAGGCACGCTTCTGATTGGTTGATCTGTGAAAAGCACACTGACTGGAAGTATGTTACATTTCTGCATAAAGAGTTGGAGTGAGCACTTTGGTGGGTTGATGGTGAACTGCCACTTCTCAAGCCACTTGCCCAGCAAGTTGAGATATGATTGCATCAACTCCTTAGCAGCCGCCACAGAGCTGGAGACAAGAGCCAAAGTTATATCATCGGCATATGAGAGGACCTTTACTCAAGGAGTTCTTGGTTGGTCACTTAGCATTATATTGAAAAGAGTTGGGGATAGTACAGCACCATGGGGGAGCCCTCTGCCTAGGTACTGGCCAACAGAGTTGCTGTCGCCTATCTGCACTGAGATGATTCTGTCTTTTAGATAATGAAATGTCCACTTGATCAGTTGCAAGTCCAGCTGCATAATAATCATCTTGCATAGAAGTCCATGGTGTCATACACAGTCAAAAGCCTCCTGAATGTCCAGATAGACCACCAAAGCATAACTGCCATCCATAGCTGCTTGTCTAATAGTCTGAGTCAGTGTGACCAAAAGGTCAATGGTGCTCCTGCCACAACAATATCCAGTTTGAGTGGGAGGTAATGCATGGTTGGCCTTGATGTGATATTCAATTCTTTTTTGAATAATTCTTTCCATTAGTTAGCATATACAGACTGCAAGGCTATGGGCCTATAAGACTTGACCTCTGTTGGATCTTTCCCAGGCTTTAGTATTGGGCATATGACCCCTTGCTTCCAAGCCATTGGGACTGTTCCACTGAAGAAGCTGGTATTATATAGGTTGAGGAGTTCCATCTTTAGTGATGTGATCCAGGCTCCTGGTAAGGAAGCCATTAGCAATGAGATCACTTCCAGGTGATGTGTTTTTTGGCATCGGCATGCACTTCTGGAGCTCATAAAAACTTATTTCAGGGCATTGTTTCTTAATATCTTGCACCACAAAACTCACAACTCTGTCTATCACCTCCTGTTTTTTTTACTGGTCTCTGGATGAGACCATGTTGCCACTGAAGTGTTTGAGAAAAGGTCAGCAATTTTATGATTTGGGGTGTTGTGGTTACCTATTGGGAAATTCCTGGCACATTGTTTCCCACCAAAGCTTTTTATTGTGCACCAAATCTTAGAAGTGGTTGTGGTGCTGCAAAGTGACTCAGTAAACTTCATCCAGTTTTCATTTTTCTTTTTCAGTGCCAGGTGTTTTGCTACTGCAACACATCTTTTATAGTTAATCAGATTTGAGAAGGTTGGATGGCTCCAGTTTGTTTTTTGCCTTTTTCCTGCTTTCTACAGCATCTTTGCACTCTTGGTCCTACCATGGAGTAGTTTGGTTACATTGTGCGATGCCCGATGTTTTTGGGATGCATTTTTTTGCTATTTCAGTGATTTTTTAGTGATACCGTCAAATGGAGTAAAAAAGGACGAGCGGGGTAAATCGGGACACGCATCCCATATTTCGTAGAAATGTTGTAGCAGCTAAACTAATCAAAATATTGCAAAACTAAAAATAGTGGCATAAACTTTAACATTTTTACTATCTATTATGTATAAAGCTAGTCAAGAAATCAAACATTTACTATCTCTAAAAAATCGCTGAAAAAAAGTGTGAAACATGCAATTTTGGAAAAGTAGGTACCTCAGCTAAGGTCTGGAGCAAAAAAAATATTCGCCATATTAAAAAATTTTACTTACATAAAAGTTGCACCCAGGTGTCGGCTTGAAAACGTAATTGACGGAATTGTCCTATCTCATTCCAAAAAAATGGCAGCCATTTCCACACGGCAGGGCTACTCGGGACACCCTTCCCCCCCCCCCAGGGTAATTAGGGATACCCTTAAAAATGCATTTACAGTAGAATCTCAGTTAGCAAAGGTTCCAGTTAACAAAAAAATTGATTAACAACAAAGAATTTTGATTACATTTACCTTGCTCAGTGAAAAAAATTCACTTATCAAAAAATTAGTGCATCATCGGTCGTCCACAAAATTGTACATAGAATGCTATTTATATAATTGTGCACCAGGCATCATAGAATGAAAAGTAATTGACCTAAACTATGATTTATTTCTCCAAAACATATGATGGTTGTCACTAAAACATTATTTTCTGTTTCAGGTATGTTTTTCACGATCTTTTTTGTTATTGTGAAATCACTTGACTCAATTAAAATTGTGTGAAATTACAAACCATCCTGTAAGCTTACAGATACAGAAGAAATGCTACATGGCTGCTGATATGAAGCTTGCAGTGGACAAGGTCATTGTCAATGCTCAATGGCATGTCCATGGATATAGTAATATCACATTAATAATACGGTAATTAATGAATATGGTAATATAATATCAATAAAGGAAAAACAAGTGAAAATCACAGAAAATGTCATTTATTTTACATCTACATCATCTACCGTGAAAGAGGAGGACTTCAAAGTACTGTTAGTAATGGATGAGTACACTCTGCATGCTTTAAACGTTTTAAAATCAACTTTTATTGCAAGTGTCCCGGATTACCCCGTTCCCAGGGGTAAATTGGGACGGTTTTATTTTGCGTCTGGCACCTTACAAATAGCATATGGAATTTTTTTTAAGATGCCATTGGATAGCCCTTGCAAAGAGCTATGAAATGAGCCTGAACTTGTTTCTGAAATGTTTCATGGTAAGAAGTTATTAACAAAAAACGCTCAAAACCGTCCCTTTTTATCCCGTTTGACGGTACAATGATTGTGGGTTTCAACATTAAGGGGAAAGTACACGTCAGTCAATGGTTCATTGTTGTGCTGGAACAGGGTAGTCCATTTGTTCCAGTTGGCTCGTTTTAAGGCCCAGTTTTTTTAAGGTCCCATGCTCTGCTTAGCACACCCAAAGCCAAATGTTGCCTCAATGGGGAAGTGATCACTGCCCATGTCACCACCCCGCTGCAGCTCTCCAAGGACACCCAAGCTATGAGTTGCCATGCATAGGTCAAGACATGAAGCTGAACTGGCATGGTTATCTATGTAGGTTGGGGTGTCTGGAGTCATCAGTATAAGATTGCAAGTTTCTATTAGCTTCTCTATGCTCTGGCCAGTGTGGTTGTGCCTGTTTTGGGGGTCCCACAGAAGTGAGTGTCCATTCAGATCACCAATGAGAATAAAACTATTTCCAAGTTGGTCAGTGTAATGTTGAAGTTCTTCTATTGAGATATTTTTGCATGGGTTATATATATTTGAAATGCTAATACTGCAATAGTTGGTGTATATTTCAATGGATTGGTACTCCAGGAAGCCAGCTGGGAATGGGATCACCTTTTTTTGTTTAAAAGCAACATCCTCCCTCACCAAAATTCCCAATCCTCCTCTCTCGCCAGGTCTTTGCATCCACAAGGACTGATATCCAAGGAATTTGGGTTCATTTTTCTTTATCCAGATTTCACATAAGCACATTATTTCAGGTTTTTTGGTGTAGACATGACTTTTAAACTCAGGTACTTTGCCCATAAGACCATTGCAGTTCAACTGATATATTTCTAGCTGAGACTCTAGTGCAATGGGTCGCTGATTGGAATTCAAGTTTGAGTGAGCCATTAAGTCTTCTTCTTTTTGGAAGTTCTAGCTATTGTTTGTCTCTTTTTAAGGTTTTGAATTTGTTTCAGGTCAGTTGGTCCCTTTGTGTGCATCTCCAGTTCTGGGCATCTGCTGTTTTTGTTGCTCACATCCACAGTCGTGGCAGTGGGGCCAGGGCAATTGGGTGTGCAAGCAATGGCAGTCTCTGTGTGCAGCTCCCCCAGCAAAGTTTCAGCAACCTCACTACCAAAGTGTTTCCTGGCTGCACTAATGGTTAGTAATTCTTTCCCTTTTTTATTTTCTTTTAACAAGTCTGTGAGGACAATTTCTTTTAGAAACTTGCAAATTTATATGATGAGCTTCTGAATTTCTTTTTTGATAATGTTTGTTAGTGTGGCATTAGCATCTTCCATTGAATGGTTTTCTGAGGTTGCAGTGGTGGGCTCCTGATTTTATATTTGTGTCAGAGTTTAGTCAGTTTACTTGGTTGCTTGACTGTAGGTATTTCCAGTATTTGGTATGATGTTTATGCTGGGCAAACTGCTTAGGTAGGAACCTTGTGACCTATGTACTTCTGCTTCAGTGGTATTAATCTTATGATGGCTTTCCTTTGGTTTTCCAAGCATGTTTTGTAGTTGATCAGTGGCCTGGCAGCTTTGATTTATTTGCAGATCTCTTCCTGGATGAGGGCTGGCATATGAAAGGTTGGTTTGCTTTCGGGCTAGGTTGTAGGGCATTCCACCCCTTTTCAGTGCTTCTATGGCCTTAGCTTGAACATTGTACCAGCAGTCTTGGTTGCTGGCAATATGTGGCCCTCCGCAATTAGCACATTTGAGTATGGTTGACCTACATATGTCTTTGGAGTGATTTCCAGAACATAGAAGGCAATGTTCAGGAGCAGTGCATCCACTAGAGAGGTGTCCTGGTTGCTGACATTTGTAGCATCTGAGAGGTGGTGCATCGTAGGTTCTCACTCTGTATGAGATAAAGCCAAAAATTGCTTTTTCTGGTAACTGATTACCTTGGAATTCTAATTTAAGGACCAGGGAGTCTTCTTTTGAGGCTCCAAAAAATTTTGGGAGCCTAGAGATCTTGACAATTTTGCAGGCTTTTCTTAGCATACTTAGTACATCATTAAGGTCAACTTCACGTCCAACTGGTCCAATGACCCCTGAGCATATGTTTCCTTGGTCAGATGCTGGTAGGTAGCATTCAATTTGCCATTTCGCAAGTGTGGAGCTAGAGAGCAAGGTTTTCATTGCCTCTTGTTCACTGGTTTTGAATTCAACAGCTACAAGGTTTTGCCTTCTATTGATGCACACATCTTATATTGAAGATTCTTTAATCATGTTGCTTAGTTCCTTCACCACCAAGATTGGGTTTAGAGAAATCTGGTTCATGCCTAGAGACAGTGGTTTGATTAGTATGGTGTTTTGTTGCCCAGATGACTGAATAGTAGCATTTGAAGGAAAAAGTTTGCACTGTTTATGATTTGCAGATGGTCTGACAAGTTTTAGGATGGCTGCTGCTGCAGGGCTGGTTGTATCACTTAGCTCTTCTTCGGATTCCGTGCTTTTCTGTCACTTATGGCTGGCCAAGTTTCTGGGCTTTGTCACCTGGTCTGCACCAGATCTGGCAATGATGTTCTCATTATGTCTGGTCACGAGTAATTTGTTGGTTTCCATATCGGTTTCCATATCTCTCATTAGTGGAAGAGGGGTACATTGACGTCGCTGTTTTGTGATGGCGTTTCTGGGATTATGTCCTGGTCATCCTCGGGCATGTCAGAGTCAGTTTCTGACATGGTCTTGGTGCAGGCAGGGTAGTGGTAGTGGCCAAAATCCAGGAAATACTCTTCATAAATTACAGAAGTGAAACAGCTATTAAATTATATCAACAAGAATTTTGAACATATAAATAAAAATATGATGACAAAGATAATGAACACAAACACACAATAACTTTTCAACAAAAAGGGACACAGTTAATGCAGAATATAATACAACAGGAATCAGAGATTCAGAGACAATAATAGCTAACCAAAATTTAAGTTTTGCCTACTAGAATATGAAAAATTAAGCTGGCTCACAGACCTTCTCCTACCTATTACCAAGAGGGGCAAGAAAGCCAGCCGGGTTCATAAAATTAAAGTCTCACACATAGTGGCAATCGAGAACGCATTTTTTTCAACATACAATTTTTTGAACGCAAATTAAGCCTATGCATTGCAGAACAAATTTATGAACGCCAATGTTAAGCAATCAAATAAAATTCATCAAACTCAATTATCATAGAAATTAATATAAAAAATCTCTAGTTTTAACGCTGTTGCCGGAAGGCATTATTGCTTTTCCTCCACTCAACCCATCTGTGTACTCAACCCATCTCTGTACTCAATGCATCCTTTTGTTTCATATCGTTTCAGAACAGATGTAATAATTAAATTCCAACCAAGTAAAATTCAAGCTAATAATTAAAATGCTGCCAATACAGCCCAAGGTATCAAGATAACTCTGCAATACTGTTGGGTGAGTGAAGCTCTTCCAGATAATGTATATATATGTATGTCTTCCTTAATACTGCATTTTTCACATCTTTTTAACCATTGCATTATTTATCTGCATTACTTGAGCACAACCCTACCATAATCTAGTTAACTTTGTTTCAAGTGTTCAAAGACATAATGGTGATATGGTCCTTGTTAACCTATATAACTTCACTTGCATTATTGTGCCAAATCTACTGTCAATGTTGTTTGCTTTGTGTGTTTATTAATATAACTTTTGCACCAATAACTATTGCAATCTAACTTACTATACTAAATTATCAATCCCTAATTTACTAAATATTTGTTCATTATTTGGTTATAGCATGATTGCTTCAAGACAGTCACTGAATTTAGGCATGATAGATTGTAACCGGCTTTGCATCATAGTCACATTATGCACAGTATCTTTTATTTGTCATTTTTATATCTTTCAGCTGTCTGAGGACCTTATGCGCCATTGCCCGTCCTGTGCTCCCTATTCCATATCACTAGTTACCAAGCACCAAGTCCCATAGACCTAAAGCACTATACGCAATATTGTCTCTGTGCATTCATCGGCATGTCAGTTGTATTTTAAAATCCCATAATAAAACATAACTCTTCTGGCAACTCTTTACTTACACCATTATTAGACCAATTCAGCTTCACTTAAGTGGGTTACAAGTTAATCCCCCCGTGGCATACACGGGAACAACGCACCTCTGACACTCCAGACGGCAGTGCATCTAGAAGCACATGCATCGACAACCACACATGGTGCCAGTTGAAATTGTACTGCTGGCAACTGTATACTGACTACAAGCATCAAGCTATATTTCACGTTCAGCTGGGATGTTCAGTTCAGATTTAGTTTGCTTGTTCAGGAAAGAAATAGGTAACTCATTCATTTGTCTATACCTAGCGGAAATTTTCATGTGCTTATCCAGATTTCCCTTCCTTTTGACCACCTAATGTCAGCCCTGACGGGGTAACATAGACCGGCTTGGAAGTTAATATAAAATTACCATATATAACATATTTTATGTTTGACAGCCTATTTATGTTTTTTCTTTATGTTTCAGACTCTACAGAGTCTTATATATGGTAATTTTAACTTAATTTCCAAACTGGTCAATGTTAACCCGTCACGGCTGCCATTAGATGGTCACATTTCGCCCATTTGGGGGTGGCGCCCCCATTTGCAAACTATGACACTTTCCTAAAATTTGTCTTTTGCATATGTAACTAGAAGAGTTCTACTACAATGCACCACAACCTGGAGTTATTTGGAGTTATTTTACAAAAAAATAAAATTGATTTTACCAACCAGTCAAAGAAACCCCAGGAGCTGGGGTAACAAAGACCATCACTTTTTTTGAAATTACATCAAAACTATGAGAGGCAGGAGCCAGCAATTTATGGTGAGTAAAGCTAGAGTATAGACCTGTATTTTGCATGTTTCAATTTAAGTTTAACTTATCTAGTAAAAAAATGGCATCATTTTGAAAAAAAAATGGTCAAAGTTACCCCATTTTATGGTATGGTCTTAACGCATCGAATGATATGAGTCTCAATGTTGTAGCTTGAAAATCCTAGGAGGAGATAGATTTCTAAAGTACCCCCTTTTTTGGTCGTTTTCTAAGAATTTCATGTTTTCTTTTATTTTTTTTCAAAAAATGGACATGAATAAAAGCTGTCTATTTTTTGGTTTAAATATGTGTGTACCAAGTTTCAGTGATTCGTCAGTAAACAGCAGAGATAAAATTTTGCCCAGACGCTCTCCTTAAATCGAACGTGATTTTAACCAAATTAAAAACAAAACTATTCACTCACAATGCCAGATATTTCTGTTTCTGCTTTGATTTTAATGAATGTGCTAAATAATAATGAAGATATTTATTTACAATAAGCTGTTATGAACATTGTAAGAATTTAGTTTTTATTTTAATTTTGTGTCAGCTTCATTTTTGCATTTATATATATACCTCTTGGACACATTAATGGCCTGACACGCAGGTCTGTAAGTTTCAGTGAACCTTAAATATCTCCCAAATTAAAAAACTCATCTTGATGAAACTTAGCACACATGTTCAATAGGGCCTAACGGTGAAGTTTATAGCGTGATCATTTTTTTTGCTTTTGCCATCTCTTTCTAGTAATACAGAAAAATTGTGCACAAGGATAAGATATTTATTAGGCTCACTGCAAATTTAGGACTGAATAACTCACAAAAGAAAATGAAATTGAAAAATTGTTCATTGAACGCATGTGCAAATTTTCACCAAGCTGCATTGATAAATTAGAGATATTTTAGGCTCGCTGAAACTTGGAGATGGGTCGCAAACCCGGCCCTAAAAGTGTTCAAGAGGTCATAGATACATATATTGCCCTAAGCGTTTGCAGTAGGGTATTTTGAAAATATATCTCCATTGTGGAAAGGGTCAAGATTGGTTTCTATTATATAAACTTATGCATATGAAACGAGTTAAAAATTAGCTATCGCGCTAGTTAAAATCTAAATGAATTTTGACAGCGCTCACAGAAAAGTACTTGTCTTAGCTTTGTTCATAGCTTTTTCATGATAAGTTAATTGAAATGTCTAACTTATGCTTATCAGCTTATTAGACCTCCTATGAAAATTCATTCCAAATATTTGACCCAAAATTGTTGATGCAACTGGTCAGACTAATGTGTGCTAACAAGTGCACATTAATCCGAGATTCTCTAATATAAGGTATTAGTAACAATCTGGCAATCTCAGCAACACCGGGTGGGGATGCATGTTAGATGTTGCCATATCAAAGGGTTTCTTTGACTTTTTTAAATTCAGAAAGGATTTTGTAATTTTTTAGAGGAACCATTGTAATACAGGCAAAAATAAAACAACCTACTTAATACGTTTATTTTAAAGAAGTTACAACTTGAATGGAATCATAAAAGTGGAAGGAAGGGAGGTACTTATGGCACTCCGCCTTTGGTCGAGCACTCCGGCAATTGGCGACATGCAGCGGTCTAATCCCAGCCTGGTCTGAACCCAGCTTGGTCTCTCCCACCCCAGTGGAGTTTCAAAGGTGATTTTGATAAAAAAATAAGAATTGCACTGTAAAACTGCTTAATGACTTCCCTTGATTGCAATTGCGAAATGCCATCAATGATTGAAAAAATGACAATAACTTTCATCAGTTGCCGAGTCATCTTTCTGGGCCCAGGCTTCCCTAATTTCCGTCCTTGGTTTCTCTTTCAAGCTTTGTGATTCATGCCATCGTTGGAAAAGAATGTTGATAATATACAACAGTCAAAAATATGCACAAATCACAACTCCCTCTAGAAATATGTGGAGTTTCAAAATTTATATAAATAAATCATCAAAGATTTGAACTGGGAAATTCCTTAGTTACTTATGTTGGTTCCAGAATGATATCAATGACGTATAAAATGACTTGCTTACTAACATTGAAGAGGGCCGCAGAACATTAGCTATAGTCTGTAGTAGAATCATTCATTTACAATTGTACCTTAATGTATTTCATGTTTTATTTCATTGCCTTTCAAGGGTCATGTGCATCTTATTAATCATGTATCTTGTTTCCCTTGGTGTAATATTTAAGCAGAGTAAAAGTTAATGAGACGAGATTCTTGCAAGTCCATATGTTATGCACTTTTGGTTATTCTACACCCCTGATTGCTGAATTGAAAATTCACTGGTTGCACCTGATTCTTTTCTGACCTTCAAAAAGCCTGTTTAAGCCACCTTAATGCATGATTGATCTACACCTCTGCTTGGTTAATCCCATCCTGATGCTCCATTTTGGTGAGTACAGTGCATTGCATCTCATTAAAATGTCGCCATGCTTATATTTGTCCTTGCTGAGCTCTTAACAAATGTTTTCCAGTTATTCATGCCTGTTTATAAAGAATGAAGGATGGTTTTCACTGGTTCTCATGTCAATCCTGTCCTTTTATTGCACAATTTTCATTTTGCTTACTTCAACCATGTTGTGTCCACCCTTGAATAACTTTAATTTCTGCAACCAATGCATTGATGATTTTGTGTGTGACAAAACAGTTTAAACATCCTCCTGATGTCAATATTTCTAGAAGGCAAGTTCTTATGAACGCATTTATTTGACGTTTAGGAGCAGTTGGTGTGGAGCTACAGTCTTCTTGATGAGAACTGATGATCACTCAACCAACTCCTGGCCATCAAGAAAGAAGCTAAGAGATTCCACCTATGAACCAAAATTTGATTTGGAGACCAACTTGAAGTTGATGAGCCTTGTGCTTTTCCTAGATACTTTGAATTCAGACATATGTGACTTAGTCCAATTCTCTAGTTGTTTCTAGGAGTATATTTACTTATTAGGATGCTAGAGTGACTAGGAGTATAGGAGTATATTTAATGACTTGTGCGACTTAGTAAGACCAGTTGTCTTTCATAATCCACTCATGAATGCCCCATACATCAGTGAGGGAATTATGTTGTTGTGTCAAGAGTAGTTGAAACGTTAGTCTGATTAGCTAATAAACCAGAAGTGCAAAAGTAGGATTTAGTCTGACTAGCTATATACCAGAAGTGCGAATTTGCAGATTTAATTCTTGAACTGCATAACTGTTGCTTTTTTCTTGCTTTACTTTCATTGATGTTCAACATTTAAGTATTGTGTGACCTAGTCCGCTTATGCATTCCTGTGCTTGGCACCTATTAGTTTCTATTTGCTAGCCACATACCATTTGCTATCAAAGTGTGCTCTAGGCCCTAGATAACCAGTAGCTCTCCCAACAGCCCAGTAAATGGTAAGATGGCTACAACCCTTTGGGCCTACTTCCTGCCATAAGGTAAGAGTGTTGGTGCTGAGTGCAGTGTGGAGTGAGTGTGGTGTGCCTGGGTGTGGTATGCAAGTGTGTGTGACTTGGTCCACAAGCCACTCAGCATTGATCTCCATCCCTCCACCAGTGGTCAAGTTCCGCCTTGCCAACTATCACTCCTTGGCTTGTGCCTGAAGCCTGTGATGGTTACTGCTTGATTTATGATTACTACTTGATTACTACTACTACTAGGAATGGTTAATACTTGATTTATGGTTGTAAAAACCATAGTTGGCCTTGGCTAATGTTTGAGTAAGACATTGTTATTATCTGGCAGCAGAAGCTGTTAATAACTATTTCCATTTTGACTTTACTATTATTTTGTAGTTACTTGAAACTACAATGCTGAGAGGCCACAGTGGTCCACTCATTAGAGCACTCTACCCAGACCACCAAGTGGGCTGAACTGACACCACCGCTAGTGTTTCAGTAGACTAGGTATCATTCAGTTATTGTTGTATCTGCCATTTTGTATTTTGTGTTTTGTTAGTAGTAAATTGTTTAGTGTTTTCCATGTTTCATGCCTTCCTGAATGTGACTCCTTCTGACCATATTCAGTATTTGTTCCATGACCAAGGACTCAAGAGTTACAGTCTCGCATATTTGTGCAGGCTTACCGGGAACCGCCACAACATGATCATTGGTCGAGCCTCAGCCATGTTTTTAGCTCCTGGGAGGCTGAGTTCAGTCCTTTTTTCACTTTTACCTCGTAACTCATGACATTAGAACTTTGATGTTTAAATGTTGACAATATTGTAAATATCACACTCAAAATTATTCACAATCGGAAATATGTTACAATATCACAATCAAAAATGTTATTCACAAATAAACATTGATTGCAACGCAAAACTGCTTCCAAACAATGTGTACAAGGCTTTGTTTACATATAGCTGGATTGGCGGAGCCTGCGGTGACGTCACACATCAACACGTATGAACACGTGGTAGCCTGTGATGTCAAACAATTACATATTTTGCTGCACCACAAATGAATAAATCTAAATAATTAGTAATGGAGAATATGTTGCTGGAACACTTTGAGAGACCATGCCTAAGCAGAATTCTGTATTATTATATTATTAGTCATCATACTAAACAATAAAATAGTTCATTTGATTGCCGCTACTGGCCCTGGCATCTGTATGTGAACCTTATGTGTGTAATTTTAATTCAACATGGAATTATGGAAATACAACTTCTATGATGAATTTTAATCATAAACATTTACCTAATGCAAGAAATTAAAAATCAATAATTCAAGGTAATTTTGTTAGTTTTTTACCAACCAAAGACTACATTAAATACGTATTCGTAACTTGTGCTCTCTCTTATTAAAAATGTGCTGCAATCAGCTGTGTCAACAGGAGCTGCCAGAAGCATGATTCGTTAGTCATTTTTTGATTTGAAATTGAAAGCTTGGTTCCAAGTCTATTGGACTAGGAGCGTAAATTTTAGCCTAAAACGTATTCAAAGCTAATGCTTATGCATGGATCATTCTGTACATTTATGAAATTCATTTATGCAAAAATTAGAGCATGCACATATATGCGGTTTGCTGCTATAGACAATCCTTTCCAGCAGCTACAAATGAAAAAAGAAATAGGAAAAGCCAAATTTGTTTATTTTTTTTTAATCCAGATGCTACCCTTAAATTGCATAGAAATTTGTATGAATTTAATAAAAATTAGCATTTTTAAATAGTATACCCAGATTGGGTATTACCTCTTCATAGTATAATTTTTAGTTGTAAAGAATTTTATAATGATTCATTGATGTACAAAGAATTCTATCTATGCTCCTATGAACTAGGGACTCTTTGTTCTTAGGGAGTGCTCGCAGCCAGCTGCAGCTAGCAGCCTAGCTCATAAGTTGTACAGTTGCCAAAGGCACTCTTCTGGAGTTTCTTTCTGTTAAATTTTAATCGCTTTTTCTGAACTCCTATAATTGATTTCACATGTACATATGAGCAGAGTGATACTAACTATGCTGATAAGTTATAATAGTTATTTTTTAACAGTGCAATTAATACAGTTCATGACCATTTCTTTAGAATTAAGTTCATAGGAAATCAATTGATTTTCTTCTGGTTTGGATACGCCATAGATCCTTTAGAGCGCTTCGGAGTGCTCTGCATCTTTTATCTCAGAAATCACAATACTAGCCTTCTCATTGGACAGACTGCTTTGAAACTTTGACCAATTAGTGCTGGGTATGAAGCTGCGTCCAATCAGCTGCACTGGGCATTCTCTCCTGCGGAGCACCGACCGACTGCAGCCCGCAAACTTGCAGTGGTTGACTCCAATTTGTGAGGGAAGGTGTAGTGACCTGTGGCACTCCAGATGATGGCAGAGTGCTCCAATTTCCCAAAAGCTCATGTTCTTTTATTTATACCATAGAATGGCACCATGCTTAGGAGTTATCACTGCACAACCGCAGGTGGAAACAACATGAGCTCAAATGATACAGTGGTACATTTCTTCATCTACATTGGCCGGTGCATGATTCTTTATCGTTTTGCAGCCGACAACTGCCAACCGCAGGCTTGCCCCTCCCCCACACGTCACGACGGTCACGTGACCCATTTCGGAGCCGCAATATTTCTAAATCAATATATTTACCTGACTTCCGAGCCGTGATATTTCAAACTTACCTAAAAATATGAGATCTTGGGCAGCAAAATTTCTGTAAAAAATAGATGTATTCCACCCCAGATGCGCCTTACGGCTTATGCCGGCCTTACGGACTCCAAACATAGAAAAAACCTAGCCAATCAACAAAAACCTTGCAGGTTATGAGGTTAGGTCCAATTAGGAACAGGTTCCATTGAAAATTTCAGATGCCGACCGCCAAAAATGGATTTCAGATTCTTAATCTACACCACAAAAAACATATACCATAAAATGGGGTAACTTTGACCACTTTTTTTTTAAATTATGCCATTTTTTACTAGATAAGTTAAACTTAAATTGAAACGTGCAAAATACAGGTCTATACTCTAGCTTTACTCACCATAAATTGCTGGCTCCTGCCTCTCATAGTTTTGATGTAATTTCAAAAAAAGTGATGGTCTTTGTTACCCCAGCTCTTGACAAATGGAAGCGGCCGCCCCCCAATGGGCGAAATGTGACCACCTAATGGCAGCCGTGACGGGGTAACATTGACCGGTTTGGAAATTAAGTTAAAATTACCATATATAAGACTCTGTAGAGTCTGAAACACGGTTTGGAAATTAAGTTAAAATTACCATATATAAGACTCTGTAGAGTCTGAAACGTAAAGAAAAAAACATTAATAGGTGTATCAGACATAAAATATGTTACATAGGTACCTATGGTAATTTTAACTTAATTTCCAAGCCGGTCAATGTTACCCCATCATGTTTACAATTAGGTGGTCAAAGTTCCCCCATTGAGGGGCAGCGCCCCCATTTGCAAACTATGACACTTTCCTAAAATTTGTCTTTTGCATATGTTACTAGAAGAGTTCCTACTACAATGCATCAAAACCTGGAGTTATTTTACCAAAAAATAAAAAAATTGGAGGGGGTGCTCCGACAGGCTTTAAATAATAGCTCTTTTTTGTGGGTCACATTATTAATTTTTTAAAATATTAGATATGCAATTTTTTAAAATCTTTTTATTGTGTTACGTAGCCTCAGTATTAGGCCTACGATGGCCATTGACAAAATTTTTCAATGTCAAATCATTTTTGAGTTTTGGGTTTTTTTTTTTTTCAAACGAAAAGTGGTCAAAGTTACCCCGCCGCAGAATGGAATTCTAATTTTGAAAGTTCATATATTATTTCGATCCACCAAGACCACTTTTTCAATCCAACATCATTATTTGAGGCAAAAATTAACTTCTTAAAGGCTTAAAACACGTATGCTAACTTGCTCAGTTTCTATAAAGTACCTAATCACTTGGAAGTTGCAAGTCTGCACCTTTCACTCAACAATTAAAATTAGACTAGTAAAAAGTATTAGTTGAAAATTTGTCTCTTAAGTTGACCGCAAAGAACTAAACTTCATTAAGTAATTATAACTACGCTGCAAAGCAGAGTTTCATACACACGCACACTAAACATCATGCACACTAAACACGCAATTCAGAGTTCAGACGAACAGAACTATATATCACGTGGGCCAGTGTGCAACTGAATTAAATAGGTACCTACTAGCTTATTTCCTGCTCCCGGTGCATTTCTAGCGGGTTGATCAATCATATACTTAATTCGTATACGAATTACGAATTAACTAATCATTCGTATACTTAGTGCAAGAGAATGAATAATTATGTTGTTTCTGATCAAACGAACGAAAATTTTTTCTGTTTCTGATCAAACGAACGAAAACTTCTGATCAAACGAACGAAAACTTCTGATCAAACGAACGAAAACTTCTGATCAAACGAACGAAAACTTCTGATCAAACGAACAAAAACTTCTGATCAAACGAATGAAAACTTCTGATCAAACGAACGAAAACTTCTGATCAAACAAACGACAACAAACTTTTTGAAGATAATTCTGAAATCGTAAGTTGTAACGTCTATTGAATTCTATGAATTCTTATACTGATTGTTAATTTTAACATTGTATTTCCAAAAATCAATTATTGCACTTCTTTTAATTGAAAAACATCCTTTTACATAAAAAACAACGAATTTTTTCTTACTGCTCCTCAGGAATGACGAATGAATGCTCCTCATATTGACAAATGACGATCTTACTCTTATAGCTAAAAATTTTAAATTGAATGATTTTGTCATTTCAAAGACTCCATTGATTACAGAACTTTAGTTTTTGGAAGTGTATTCAAGAAAAGTTTCTGAAATAGTAGAAACATTTCCATTATCATTCTGAAATAGAAGCGTCATTTCCATTCTTATATATAAACAGGATTAATAAAATACCTATCAAATTCATCCAATGTCAATTTGTGATGTATGAATGACAGTTTTACTTTGATTCCTATGATGCTCATTTTTACCGGTTGAAGCTGTAGAATTAAATCAAATTAAAAAATTAAATAAAATTAAATTTTACTAAATCAAAATTTATTATTTAATACACTAGATGGTACATGCTGTAGAATAAAATTCTATTAGAAAAATGTTGAATTAAAAATCTGATTATATTTTTTAAATTAAAAATTAATTTTTATTGAATTAAATTGTATTATTAATGCACTACCATATATGTATATGGTACGTGCTCTATGTTTTATACAATGAAATAGTTTCCCATGTTAAACAACGAAAATTTTCTAAAAGACACAAAACGTTTGAAAACACGGGATGGCAGACGAAATCATTCAGAATTTGAAGTGAATTGATCAAGATAAATTCAACATAATAGGGCAAAAAATTCAAATCTGGAACGTATAAATAGGTTTTTATAATTAAAAAAAAACTTTCAATCATTTAAATCTCAGAATGGAATGTGAATCAAGTCTATTTATTGTGAAATCAAACTAGACACAACCAAAACATAAGTGTGTGACACTGTCTTGTGATACGTAAACAGAAAACACCATGTGAATGTGCGCAGTGAAAGAGTCAAAGTTTATCTCATAATTTTGTGTGAAATCGAAAACTTTGCGGGTGTTGTCCAATCGTGAGAATTTTTTACGAAGCTGGATGTGTTTTTTTTTTATTTTAGAAGGTATTCATTGCAAAAATGTGTCCGCTAGCCTACAGATAAACGACTAGTTAACTTGATTAGTCGTTGGCAACACGGG
This sequence comes from Hyalella azteca, assembly GCF_000764305.2. Lineage (NCBI taxonomy): Eukaryota > Metazoa > Arthropoda > Malacostraca > Amphipoda > Hyalellidae > Hyalella > Hyalella azteca. The sequence continues at coordinate 82,835 of NW_025936627.1, read as the reverse complement.
ATTGGATTTCAAACCACGCGCGATTTTGGAAGCACAGCTGTTTCAAATGTGCTCTGCAGCCACACTCAGGATCATGGTGGCAGGGATTTATTGTGAGTACTTATCAGTCCACCGCCGTGCGTCGGTCTTAACCCTTCGCAAGGCCCCATGCCCTTGGCCCTTGGGCCCCTCTTGCAAGTTGTAATGGTCTAAACTCAACAGTTCGACCCCATCCCCATGGTCTCATCACAGCTCCCTTTAGAAATATGTGGAGTTTCGAAATTGACAGTAATAAATCAATAAATATTTGAACTGGGAAATTCCTTAGTTACTTATGTTGGTTCCACAATGATATCAATGATGTAAAAAATTACAATGACATCGGTTAAGCCTCACTGCCTCAGACATGATTCTAGCTTTGCTAAGTCCTTACACGCTTACCTCGTAATTCATGATGTTAGAACTTCGATATTCAAATGTTGAATATCTGTCAAGTGTCAATATCACAATCAAGATTATTTCACAATCAGAAATATGTTATAGGTAATATCACAATCAAAAATATTATTCACAAATAACCATCCATTTCAATGCCGAACTGGACTCCCATCTTCACGCTAGCCATATGTTTACATACGTCACAAACGGTGACGTATGTCGTCCCACGGTGACGTCA
>NW_025936627.1:79166-82152 GCF_000764305.2 Hyalella azteca | reverse complement strand
ATCTCTCCCCCAGGTAATGAGACGCCGGGCGCGAGTCCGGACGTAAATTTGTCCGAGACGATAATGAGCACTTGTTGAAGGCAACATTCTATTGTGTTGCGTTTTCAACATAACCAAATGCATTGTGATACTTTTTGCCTATATTAATATGTAATCCTTATTTTTCAACCCATAAATGGTTACTCATGCTATATGCTGTAAAAAATACTGTAATAATACATCACAAGTATGTTCAACTAATTTGAAGTTTTCGTATTTATTTTCGTATTTATTATTGTATGATTAAAATGTGTACCTTTGTTTCTTAAAAAACATCGGTTCTATTATTTTTAGAGTAGCTACTGCATTATATAAAGTAGCTGCTCACATCCGCATCGTAGGAGACGGAACTGATAGCGTGCACTGTGGAGTTGAAGAAGGTGCGATGGATGCAGTAATTCAGTACACTAAAACAATTTAGGTGTTTATTTTCTACGCTCAAGGATTAAGGCAACGTAATGAGTAATCTTTTTTTAGACGAAATTGAGATGTTAGTTGTTTAAATGATGAATCGTGAAAACATAGCAATTCCGTGAGAATGTTCAAGATCTCTTACAAAATCCGTGCAATGGCGGTTCGGTGTAATTCCGTGAGAATTTTGAAAAGCAGTACTCCTGATCATTACCTTAAATTTCCAATCGGGCGCGGTGGTAGGGTTGGTATTTCAATACGTTTTCTTATATTGACATGAGAATATATTACCTATACAGAATTCCACACTGCCCCGCTGGTCAAAGTAACCCCATTTTAAGGTAATAAAAAAAAACACCCTTTTTTTGGATGCACTTATTGATAATCTTAATCTAAAGTAAAGTCACTAAAAGTGCATCCCTTTTACCTTAAAACACAACCCCTAAATAATAATTGTTCACTTTTTGTTGGTATGCAATTTTCCTCTACTTTTTTGTAATCATTTTATGCTCAAAATTTGTTTTCAAAGAAGGCAGAAACCGCAGAAGGTGAGAAGGAAAGGAACTTTCACTTAATTTCAATACAAAAGGCCTGATCAATTTCGAATAGGCCTATATTTATTTAACAATATGTTTGATATCATTATCATCCATGAAATTTCCAGAAGCCAGTGAAACTGTGAAAGCACCTGAGCACTTAGCTCAGCCTCTCAGGTGCTCAGCCACAGCCAGTATACTAGCGGACCGCGGGATACAGAGATGTGTGATTAACTTAAGAATGAAAAAAAAAATTATGGAAATGTGAGTATTCACGTAAGTCACAAATAAACTTTGTTACGTTAATTTTAGAGCAAAATCAATTGATGTGTACTGCATGAACGCCGGTGTTTACCGTACGAACGCAGCTGACTCTCTCCCACCGCCGGCAACGGGACAGTGCGATAACCCATCCTTTGCAGCGGATTTCATCAGTAAATTCTTTCTTGTTTTCTGCTCTGCATGTCTAGCCTATATATATAATGCATATGCGAGTGCAGAGCAACTAGAAATGATAGAAAGAGGTAAGATGTAGCACATAATGTCCAGAAAAATGTAGTCTTATGGAAGGATAAATTTTAAAATTGATAGAGATGAAGGTGATAAATAAACAAGAATCAAACAAATTACGAGCGACACGAACGCTGCACGCTTTTTAGGTAGCCCAATTAAAGCGGATAAGGAAAGGGTGGCCAACAGGCCCAGTGGTTTCAGTTTTAGTCAAATCGGCGAGGTGGATGGGCAGTTAAGCCCAGAAAGATCAAAGCAGTGAGTTGCATGTTCGAGACCCGAAATAATCTGTGAATATTCTGCGATGTTAAAAATTGGCGACAGGTCTAACGTCCTGATTAACGTTGACACCGCTATTTTATAGTCAGAGGTGGGCAGTAGCGCGCTACATGTAGCGGCCGCTACATTTTCAGTAGCGGTAGAGGTAGCGGCTCTACATTTAAGGCAATGTAGCGGTAGCGGTAGCGCCCGCTACATATTTAAGTAGCGATACGAGGTTTTGCCGCTACAGCGCTACCGCTACATTTATTGATAAAGCCTTTAGATTTTACTTAAGGGGACCGGCTACCCTCCAACAATTTTTTTTTGTTTACGGACGGATCGTTTTGAAATTTGCTACACATATGTAAAACAGAAATCTAAGACCTTTTTGTTCATGTAAATTCAAGAAAAAATGAAAGAAAACGTGGAATTAAAAAATAGAAAACGGCAAATAATGGGTACTCTAAATAAAATTTTTTATAACTTTGGCAAATCACATGCTGCAATGTCGAGACACATATCATTCGAATTGTAACAACAATATCTAGCGACTGTAGAGCCCCGATTTTTTATTTTCCTCATCGTTTCTTTCGCGTTCTTCCCATTTTTTTCACATTTTTACCCCCCCACCTTCCTCCCCCTCCCATATATAGGTCAAATTATGCACATATTAAAAAAATGCTTCTAGATTCGCTAGGTATTGTTTTTACAAATCTCATTGCCGTAGCTTGAAAACTGTTGGAGTTATAATTTTTTTAAGACGGCGTTTTTTTGGATTTTTAAATTGTTCAGGGGAGCCAAATAGAGTAAAATTCATTGAAAGCAGAAGAATATGCACAAAAAGTCTTGATATTGTAGCCCAAGCTTTCCCATTGCTAATTATTTGCATTCAAGGTACCAGCACGCGTCTTTAGACCTATTTATGTTCAATTTAACGTGAATAATAGGCTATAAATGGGACTTTTTATATATAAATATACATATTATACGCGTGCGATTAACGACTAGAGAATTCGTTGATTTAAATTATCAAAGAGTCGGACAATTCTTCAGATGACATTGGTAGATCGAAAGGCATATATCGGGAAGTAGTTTTAGTTTATTAACGACGTTTCGAATGTAACGAACATTCATTTTCAAGTTACAAAGAGCATTAAATATTGACATTTTGGTGGAAATAAGTACATGATATACGTAAATAGGATACTACAGGTCTCTTATACACATCT